>NC_054711.1:39321551-39406552 GCF_016097555.1 Gigantopelta aegis | reverse complement strand
ACAGAACTAAGAGAGACCATGAGAGAGACAGATAGATAGATAGAGGGGTGGGGTGAGATACAGAGAGAGGGAAGGAAGAGAGAAAGAGTGAGTGAGAAAGAATGAGAAAATGAGAAACGGACAGACAGACAGACAGATGGACAGACAGACAGACATATGGACGGACAGACAGATAGATGGACAGACAGACAGATGGACAGATAAACAGACAGACATATGGACAGACAGACAGATGTAGACCGAGATAGTTGGACAGCAAAATTCTAAAAATGCTGCTGCATATGCACGATATGGTTTCTGATTATCAAGCAGCTTTTTATGAAATACCAGCAGGCAGTATTTTACTTCCTGTTTTGAGCTCTATATTGGGAACTTAAATAAGGCCAAACAAACACATTTGTTATTTCCCTGGAAACACATTTGCATGAATTATTACATTGCTTACAAATATCTTAAATTATAACAAAAATATCAAGTCTGTTTCTGCCCTGTCATACTCGTATTTCAAGGAGCTCAAAATTTATTTTATGGCAAATAAAAAAGCTCTAATTATCTGAGAAAATACATAAATTCAGTGACTTCAATGCATCAAAAACCTTTTCTGTAAACAAAATACACATGAATGGGTACATATATCTATATATATAATATATATATATATATATATATATATATATATATATATATATATATATATATATATATATATCTATCTATATATATATATTGCACAAATATTAATGATCACAAAATCTTTCTCTAAGAAGTATAGATGTGTATACAAGACGGTGTAATTGCAAGAAGCGATTATGTATGTTTTCTTTTACATGAACTTTAAATTGTCACGATCTCGTAAGAAACTCTTGAGGTATATACATACAGTAAAACCTTTCAAAACCGGACCCTCTGTAAACCGGAGTTCCCTCAAAACCGGACTTTTATTGAGGCCCCCTTTCTGAATATCTGTATTGAAGAGAACCTTGTTACACTGGATATAGATAGATAGATAGATATAGATATAGATATAGATATAGATAGATAGATAGATCAATTATATATGTAACTGAGGACAAAATATCAGACAACAGTTAGTGGAAACAAAAGTGACCGTTCTGATCACGTGACAAATTTGGCGCCAAATAAGGTTGTTTTTTTAAGTCGGAGATTGCCAAATCCATAAAAAATACAAATGTTTTCATTGCTCAAATAAAATATAATTTTTATTGTGTGTATTAAACATACAAATGGATACATGTATGGGACAAAATAGAGGCTGTTAAAAATACTATTAAATTACGTTACGGTAAATGCTTCATCAGTTACTTTTTCGTACACAAAGCGGCTTGTTTCCTTTGATGTCCAGTGTGCAGACTGATCGTTGTGAAAATAAGGAGCAGCGAGAACACTGATATAGATATATATCTGTATATCTGTTTGATACACAGCGTAATTAACGGGGATGGTGTCAGGGTGACAAGAAGTCAGCTGGACACAGCTGCCCATATTAAAATAATAATCTTATTAGTGAAGACACTAGAGAGGAGCCCGACATCTCACTGTTATTACCTGTCAGAGAGAATTAGTCTCCTTCAAACAAGTACTCCACTAACTACCTCCAGGAGCTCACATTAGAGGCTAGTTGCAGGTTGTTATACAAATCTATTTTCACGAGGGGTCTGGACGTATAGCCTGATGTGCTGTAGGTCTAGGATCAATCCCCGTCAGTGGGCCCATTGGGCTATTTCTTGTTCCAGCCAGTGCACCATGACTGGTATATCAAAGGCTGTGGTATGTGCTATCCTGTCTGTGGTATGGTGCATATAAAAGATCCCTTGCTGCTAATGGAAAAATTAAGCAAGTTTTTTGTCTAGACTATATGTCAGAATTACCAATGTTTGACATCCAATAACTAATGATTAATAAATCAATGTGCTCTAGTTGTGTCATTAAATAAATAGCCACTGATGGGGATTGATCCTATAGCCCTTGACTTTCAAGAAAAGTTATTTTTAGCACCATAATCTAAGTTAGATCAATTGATTACTCCCCTGAAATTTGATTTTATCCTAGACTGACCGCACATCAGGGAAACCTGAAATGTGTTTTTATCCTAGACTGACCACACATCAGGGAAATCTGAAATTTGATTTTATCCTAGACTGACCGCACATCAGGGAAATCTGAAATTTGATTTTATCCTAGACTGACCGCACATCAGGGAAATCTGAAATTTGATTTTATCCTAGACTGACCGCACATCAGGGAAATCTGAAATTTGATTTTATCCTAGACTGACCGCGCATCAGGGAAATCTGAAATTTGATTTTTTATCCTAGACTGACCAGCATCAGGGAAATCTGAAATTTGATTTTATCTAGGTTTCTGACCACGGAATAGGCATCAGGGAAATCTGAAATTTGATTTTATCCTAGACTGACCACGCATCAGGGAAATCTGAAATGTGTTTTTATCCTAGACTGACCGCGCATCAGGGAAATCTGAAATGTGTTTTTATCCTAGACTGACCGCGCATCAGGGAAACCTGAAATTTGATTTTATCCTAGACTGACCGCGCATCAGGGACCTGAAATTTGTTTTTTATCCGAGACTGACCGCGCCATCAGGGAAACCTGAAATTGATTTTATCCTAGACTGACCCGCACATCAGGGAAACCTGAAATTTGATTTTATCCTAGACTGACCGCACATCAGGGAAATCTGAAATTTGATTTTATCCTAGGACTGACCGCGGCACATCAGGGAAATCTGAAATTTGATTTATCCTAGACTGACCGCACATCAGGGAAACCTGGAAATTTGATTTTATCCTAGACTGACCGCGCATCAGGGAAACCTGAAATTTGATTTTATCCTAGACTGACCGCGCATCAGGGAAACCTGAAATTTGATTTTATCCTAGACTGACCGCGCATCAGGGAAATCTGAAATGTGTTTTTATCCTAGACTGACCGCGCATCAGGGAAATCTGAAATGTGTTTTTATCCTAGACTGACCGCGCATCAGGGAAACCTGAAATTTGTTTTTATCCTAGACTGACCGCGCATCAGGGAAACCTGAAATTTGTTTTTATCCTAGACTGACCGCGCATCAGGGAAATCTGAAATTTGTTTTTATCCTAGACTGACCGCACATCAGGGAAACCTGAAATTTGTTTTTATCCTAGACTGACCGCACATCAGGGAAACCTGAAATTTGATTTTATCCTAGACTGACCGCACATCAGGGGTGGAAACCTGAAATTTGATTTTATCCTAGACTGACCGCACATCAGGAAACCTGAAATTTGATTTTATCCTAGACTGACCGCACATCAGGGAAACCTGAAATTTGATTTATCCTAGGGGGGGGACTGACCGCACATCAGGGAAACCTGAAATTTGATTTTATCCTAGACTGACCGCACATCAGGGAAACCTGAAATTTGATTTTATCCTAGACTGACCGCACATCAGGGAAACCTGAAATTTGATTTTATCCTAGACTGACCGCACATCAGGGAAACCTGAAATTTGATTTTATCCTAGACTGACCGCACATCAGGGAAACCTGAAATTTGATTTTATCCTAGACTGACCGCACATCAGGGAAACCTGAAATTTGATTTTATCCTAGACTGACCGCACATCAGGGAAACCTGAAATTTGATTTTATCCTAGACTGACCGCACATCAGGGAAACCTGAAATTTGATTTTATCCTAGACTGACCGCACATCAGGGAAATCTGAAATTTGTTTTTATCCTAGACTGACCGCGCATCAGGGAAATCTGAAATTTGTTTTTATTCTAGACTGACCGCGCATCAGGGAAATCTGAAATTTGATTTTATCCTAGACTGACCGCGCATCAGGGAAATCTGAAATGTGTTTTTATCCTAGACTGACCGCGCATCAGGGAAACCTGAAATTTGATTTTATCCTAGACTGACCGCGCATCAGGGAAATCTGAAATTTGTTTTTATCCTAGACTGACCGCGCATCAGGGACGCCTGAAATTTGTTTTTATCCTAGACTGACCGCGCATCAGGGAAATCTGAAATTTGATTTTATCCTAGACTGACCGCACATCAGAGAAACCTGAAATTTGATTTTATCCTAGACTGACCACACATCAGGGAAATCTGAAATTTGATTTTTTATCCTAGACTGACCACACATCAGGGAAATCTGAAATTTGATTTTTTATCCTAGACTGACCACACATCAGGGAAATCTGAATTTTTTGTTATTCTAGTCTAACCGTGCATCTGGGAAACCTGAAATGTGACTTCATCCTAGACTGACCGGGCACCAGGGAAACCTGAAATTTGTTTTTATCTTTGACTGACCATGTGTCAGCGAAGTGCTTTACCACTGTGCTGCATGTGTCTCACCCCACATGCCACTTACAACATTGAGGAAGGCTTTGATCTAATCCCTTTAATATAAGTCTTTGCTTTATACATATATACATCAGACATGAAGCAGAGACCGTAAAGGATCATTTGTCTTAAGTGGCAGGATGCGTCAACTCTTTGTAAATTGATCATCTTATTCTATTAGGTCAAAACCGGAATCCTTACTGCATCATAACTGTCATTGGTTAATAAAATAACCCATTCATCAAACACAGATAAACATGTGATATTGTGAGTATATTATACTGAGGTACCGGTGGGCATATTTACTGACGAGGTAATTTATTAAACTGTCATGAGCGTCAGATTTACGACTATTTGGTTTCCTATTCAGAATCTGTCATTCATTAAAAAAAAAACGTGTTACATATTTATTGATTCTTTTTATATTAAGTATACATGTGTAGTTGGAGCCATCCTAAAAAATTAGTTTTATTTGTCCATTTCCGACATTTTATTTCAGATGTGGGTGGGTAGGGATTTGTTTTTTGTTTTTTTCTGCTCCATACATATTATTGCAAGAATAAAATAATTTTCATAAAACGCTACATATGATATTCAATTTGGTCACATATTAAGATAAAATTTAAAATAATAATAATAAAAAAAAAATTCTTCCCCTAAAAACGTCAAGATTTGACACGGGCCGATTTTTATGGGTCGGTCAGGTTAGGACAAACAAACTTAATTTTTATTTTCGCCTGGTTAATAAAAAAAACCCATGTATTACATATTTATTGATTCTTTTTATATTGTAGTTTGTTAATAAAAAAGGGAGATCATAATTAAGTAGAACAAAACATAAATATAATCCTGTTTGATAATCATTATGTTTGTGTTTTCTTTGTTGAACATGTTTGAGTCTTCCATTGGCTGCATGCATCCCAGTTCAAAAAAAAAAGTAAAGTTTGTTTTATTTAACGACGCCGCTAGAGCACATTGATTTTTTATCTTATCATCGGCTATTGGACGTCAAACATATGGTCATTCTGACACTGTTTTTAGAGGAAACCCGCTGTCGCCACATAGGCTACTCTTTTTACGACAGGCAGCAAGGGATCTTTTATTTGCGCTTCCCACAGGCAGGATAGCACAAACCATGGCCTTTGTTGAACCAGTTATGGATCACTGGTCGGTGCAAGTGGTTTACACCTACCCATTGAGCCTTGCGGAGCACTCACTCAGGGTTTGGAGTCGGTATATCGAGCATCCCAGTTCAATGAATTTGATTAGAGGGAAAATTCAATGTCATTTTTTAAAGAATTACTTTAATATTTGAAACCTTAGTGGTATAAGGGCATGTTAAAAAGTACTATCTCTCTCTCTCTCTCTATCTATCTCTCTCTCTCTCTCTCTCTCTCTTCTCTCTCTCTCTCTCGCTCTCTCGCTCTCTCTGTCTCTCTCTCTCTCTCCCTGTCTATGTCTCTGTCTGTCTCTCTCTCTCTCTCTCTCTCTCTCTCTCTCTCTCTCTCTCTCTCTTCTCTCTCTCTCTCTCTCTCCCTCTCCCTCCCTCCCTCCCTCCCTCCCTCCCTCCCTCTCTCTCTCTCTCTCTCTCTCTCTCTCTCTCTCTCTCTCTCTCTCTCTCTCTCTCTCTCTCTCTCTCTCTCTCTCTCTCTCTCTCTCCACAGGGCACCACAACTGGTCAAAGGCCATGGTATGTGCTTTTCTGTCTGTGGGAAAGTTCATATTAAAGATCCCTTGCTGTGTTAGGAAATATGTAGCAGGTTTCTAGCTCTGATTACTATGAGTCAGAATTACTCATTGTTTGACATCCAATAGCCGATCATTAATCATCAATGCGGTCTAGTGGTGTCGTTAAACCAAACAAACTTTTTTTTTTTTTTTTTTTTTTAGTATTTATGTGTACGGTATATACACATTTTATGATCCACTTAATAGATGACTCTTTATTTTTATATCATAATTAAAAAACAGAAGAAAAAAGAAGAAGAAGAAAGCTCAATTTCATCAAATTGATCTCTTTACCCATTTCTGCCTTCATGTTTATACAATTTATGACATTTTATATTTATTAAGACGTCAATATTCTTTGTGTGTTTTTCTGCGAGCCTCTCTTTTTACTGCGAGTCTGTCTTCTGGCCGTTTGATCTCGGTGCGTGATCACAGACTCAAGTGTGTTCCTTTTATTGATCGACGACGAAGAGATACGGCGTCCCATGATTCCCTGTGATGGACGAAGGTTCAATACAGCACACATGCGTCCTTAACAAAGCGATATTGGTCGAAGTATTTGGAAATTGATTTGCGGGTTTTTTCTCCATCAATACTACTTAATGCGCGTTGGGTAAACATAAATACATCTTATATTGTAGTTAAAGTTGTGCAGTTAAAGAGGCTTTGTCAGGGTTGCATTTTGTAAAAGTTTAAAAAAAATTGTTTTGTTGAAGGAAGGAAATGTTTTATTTAACGACGCACTCGACACATTTTATTTACGGTTATATGGCATCAGACATATGGTTAAGGACCACACAGGTATTGAGAGAGGAAACCCGCTGTCGCCACTTCATGAGCTACTCTTTTTCGATTATCAGCAAGAGATCTTTTATATGCACCATCCCACAGACAGGATAGCACATACATGTACCATGGCCTTTGTTACACCAGTTGTGGAGCACTGGCTGTTTTGTTGAATGACACCACTAGAACACATTAATTTATGAATCATCAGCTATTAGATGTCAAACACTTGGTGATCTAACATATACATGTAGTCTTAGAAACGATAAAGTTTGTTTTGTTTAACTACACCACTAGAGCACATTGATTAAATAATTATCAGATATTGGCACCACAACTGGTGTATCAAAAGCTGTGGTATGTGCTATCCTGTAGCCTATATGGATGGCTGTGCATATAAAAGATTTTTTGTTACTAGTGAAAAAATGTGGCACGTTTCCTATCTAAGACTATATGCATATGTCAAAATTACCTATTGTTTGACATCCAGTAGCTGACGATTAATAAATTAAATGTGTTCTACTGGTGCCATTCAACAAAACAATTTTTTTTGAACTTTTACAAAATGCAACCCTGACATTTAAAAACTTTTAACTTTTCATCAGATATTGGATGTCAAACATTTGGTATTTCTGTCATATGCATATGTTCTTAGAGAGGAAACCTGCTACATTTTTCCATTAACAACAAGGGGTCTTTTAGATACTCCATCCCACGGACAGGATAGCACATACCAGTCATGATTGCATAGGCTGGAATGTGAAATAGCCCATTGACACATGGACCCACAGACGGGGATTGATCCCCAGACTAACGGCACAGTGGGCTACATCCTGCCTCTTAGTAGCCTCGGTGGCGTCGTGGTTAGGCCATCGGTCTACAGGCTGGTAGGTACTGGGTTCAGATCCCAGTCGAGGCATGGGATTTTTAATCCAAATACCGACTCTATACCCTGAGTGAGTGCTCCGCAAGGCTCAATGGGTAGGTGTAAACCACTTGCATCGACCAGTGATCTGTAACTGGTCCAACAAAGGCCATGGTTTGTGCTATCCTGCCTGTGGGAAGCACAAATAAATGATCCCTTGCTGCTAATCGGAAAGAGTATCCCATGAAGTGGCAACAGTGGGTTTTCTCTCAAACTATGTGCGGTCCTTAACCATATGTATGATGCCATATAACTGTAAATAAAATGTGTTAAGTGCGTCATTAAATAAAACATTTCTTTCTTTCTTTCTTTCTTTCATTAGTAGCCAGAGATCCTTTTTTTATTAACGTTCCCTCAGTCAGGATAGCACATACCACAGCCTTTCATATACCAGCTGTGGTGCACTGGTTGGAATGGGAAAGCCCCAATCAGAGAATGAGTCCTCTGAGGTGGTTTGATCTTATGACCCAAGCGCCTCCGATGAGTTCTCAAAGCAGGAAGGATAGAAATGTTTTATTTAACGACACACTCAACACTTTCTAAATTCGCTAACATTTTATACTCACTGACATTTCCCGATTACAGTATATCCCAATTAACACAACCACAGGTGCATATAGTTCTATAATAATTCAAATCTTCTTAAAGGGACAGACCCTAGTTTCAACCCGTGAAAATTAACACCAAGTTTAGTTAAAGGGACAGACCCTAGTTTCAACCCGTGAAAATTAACACCAAGTTTAGTTAAAGGGACAGACCCTAGTTTCAACCCGTGAAAATTAACACCAAGTTTAGTTAAAGGGACAGACCCTAGTTTCAACCCATGAAAATTAACACCAAGTTTAGTTAAAGGGACAGACCCTAGTTTCAACCCGTGAAAATTAACACCAAGTTTAGTTAAAGGGACATACCCTAGTTTCAACCCGTGAAAATTAACACCAAGTTTAGTTAGTCTACAAACCTGTAACACATTTGGATAAAGTAATTAACACATTTGGATAAAGTTACAATTGAGTGAAACATGAGTCTGTGACTTTGAAATGGTGATGTACCCTCTGAAAATAGACTAAAACTCGACTCCATAACTGTTACCTCTCAAGACGCACGTGCGTTTTAAAAAATATGAGAAATGCATTTTGTGATATTAAAAACACCAGGATGACCAAAAACACTTAAAATGTACGGAAATTGATAATCTAAACCATCAAATCTAAGTAGAGTATGATTTCAGTTATCAAAAAACCGGCTATAATAGTCAAAAATATACCTTAGTGTTTAAAAAACTTGGGTATGTTCCTTTAAAAATTCTCACCGATTGTACCATTGAAAGTTAATTGGTTAGTGTAAATAGATTGCAGCTGATGATAGATAATGAAATTCCATCTGATTCCCAACACTCAATGTCTGATGAATTTGGATTGGTCTTCTAAACGTCAGCGTGACCCTTTAGTCACGTGACGGTGAGCTGCCATCAATTTAATTACAGGGTAGATGCAGTGTCGTGCTGTTTGACGTCATGAAATGGCTGAGCCCATGTCATTCATGCACAAGCGTTAAAAAGTTAACAGCTAGAAATATTTGGACACAAAAATTACCAAATTACAGGTGTTAGAAATTAGAAATTTGTCTGAACATGTAATGTATCAGTCGCTGTGAGTGTGAGTGAGTGTGAGTGAGTGTGTGTGTGTGTGTGTGTGTGTGTCTGTCTAGTCTGCCTGTCTGTCTGTCGGTTTGTCTGTTGGTCTGTTGGTCTGTCCGTATGAATTTTTTTTATGTTATTGTTAGTATGTATGTTTGAAATTTAATTGTCTGTTATTTTGTTTTATATTCATTGGACAAAACAAAAAAAATCTGCAAACTTTTGTGTTAACGGTTTTGCAGATTCACTCAGTGTGTGGATGAGCCCAGTGGTAGAGCACTCGCTTGATGCGCGGTTGGTTTGGGATTGATCCCCGAAAGTGGGCCCATTGGGCTATTTCTCGCTCCAGCCAGTGCACCATGACTGGTACATCAAAAGCCGTGGTATGTGCTATCCTGTCTATGGGATGGTGCATATAAAAGATCCCTTGCTGCTAATTCGAAAAGAGTAGCCCATGAAGTGGTGACAGCAGGTTTCCTCCCTCAATATCTGCGTGGTGCTAAACCATATGTCCGATGCCATATAACTGTAAATAAAATGTGTTGAGTGTGCGTCATTACATAAACCATTTCCTTCCTTCCTTCGTTCCTTTCCTGTTTGTGGATGAATTTTTTGCTTTTGCCATACCCCAATAACAGAGGATCCTTTCCAGGTGAGGACACATTACATGCTGTATAAAAAACCGGTGAGGAGCACTTTAGTACAAATAAATCTTGTTAACTCTCCACCTTCGCTAACCAATCTTCTCCTGTTTACTACAAGAAAAACGCATCTTTAATTACGGGGGAATTTTTCATAGTGATACACAGCACATATCTTAGCTGGAGCCGAAAGACCGATCTTTCTACGCAGTCAATCCTCGGCAACTGCAATTAAACTAAAAATATATACACACGACAGCTGGGTTTTTGCTGAAATTCTTTATTTCTGAAGTTACGCCAAGCGGCGGCACCTGACGAGTTCTTAAACGAACTTTTAATTAATTATTGTACTGTGCAATTAACCAACTTGGAACATATCAGATTTAAGCATCTATTTCTGTTTCCCTGTTTCAGCTAGTGCGTTATTTCGAAGTTAAGTGCTGCATTGAACAGATACAGTGTATTATACCAAGTCAACTTTTGACCGTCTGTGTCAAGAAGGAACCGATGATTTGGCATATATCTCTATAAGGACGAGACGTAGGTCAGTGGTACAGCGCTCTCTTGATATGTGGTCAATTTAGGATCGATCCCCGTTGGTGGTGCCATTTGGGTTATGTCTCGTTCCAGCCAGTGCTCCACAACTGGTGTAATAAAGGCTGTGGTATGTACTATCCTGTCTGTGGGGTGGTGCATATAAAAGATCCCTTGCTGCTAATCAAAAAGAGTAGCCCATGAAGTGGTGACAGCGGGTTTCCTCTCTCAATATCTGTGTTGTCCGTAACTATATGTCCGACGCCATATAACCGTAAATAAAATGTGTTGAGTGTGTTGTTAAATAAACTATTTCCTTCCTTCCGTACCATCAAAAGGGAATGGATGTAAGTCTGTAATCAATAATATTAAAACTGATTTAAAAACATATTAATGAATTTTAAACCCATACACATGTACGATTTTTCTCCTACTGAAATTGTTTTATCAATAATTTTGTTCTTTTACAAATTACCATCAAACTGTTTATAGTTTGTTTGTGTCAAAAGGAAACTGATGATTTGAAATGTAACTCTATAACCAATAATATTAAAACTGATTTAAAAACATATCATTCAATACACTGGTACTATTATGTTATCCACAAATTGTTTTGTCAATATATGTTTATTTTACAAATTACCATCAAACTGTTTATAATTCGTTTGCGATTAAAAGAAACTGATGATTTGGCATGTAACTGTATAATGAATAATATTAAAACTGATTTAAAAACATACAGGTATTATTTAAACTCGCACCATCTCTTTAAAAAAAACAATTATTATCAGTAATTGTTTTATCAATAAAAACATTTGTTTACAAACTATCATCAAACTTTTTATAGTTTGTTTGCGACAAAAGGGAACCAATAAATTGGCATGTAACTCTGCAATGAATATCGTACCAGCTAGTGCACCACAGCTGTTATATCAAAGGCTGTGGTATGTGCAATCCTGTCTGTGGGATGGTGCATATATAAAAGATCCCTTGCTACTAATGGACACATGTATGTCAAAACTACCAAATGTTTGACATCCAATAGCAATAGCCAATGAAAAATAAATCAATATGCTCTAGTGATGGTGTTAAACAAAACTAACTTTTGACTAGAATGAATAAAGTTAAAATTCATATAACATCAATAATATTAAGTTTCAAACCCACACCACCTCAAAGAACATTTAAAAAAAAAAATATTTCAGTCGCAGTAAAATTAAAAAAACAAAATGTCTGTACAAATTAAAATTAGCATCAAACTGTATGCGTCAACTCTTTATTTTTTGATAAATGTATGAAGGAAGGCAGGAAATGTTTGATTTAACAACGCACTCAACACATTTTAATTATGGTTATATGGTGTTAGACATATGGTTAAGGACCACATAGATATAGAGATGAAACCCGCTGTCGCCACTTCATGGGCTACTCTTTTTCAGTTAGCAGCAGGGGATCTTTTATATGCACCATCCCACAGACAGGATAGTACATACCACAGCCTTTGTTACACCAGTTGTGGAGCACTGGCTGGAACGAGAAATAGCTCAGTGGGTCCACCGACGGGGATCGATCCTAGACCGACTGCGTATCAAGCGAACGCTCTACCACTGGGCTACATCATGCTCCTAATAAATGTATGAAGACAACTGATAAAACAGCCACGGTATAAAGCATGCACGGTTCTACCTTGAGTATCAGTGCATGTGCTGATTTATCAATTACTTCGATAGCAATGCAGCTGCGGTTGTTGTTGCAATTTGTCTTCGCCTGTGTATTAAAACTGAGATTAATCTCTATAATTTGATGGTAAACAAAGACATGGCAGTTCATTGGTTCCCTTGTAACGCAGACTATAATAACCCATAATTGATTTCTTGCTCACTGCGACTAATTCAAAAGATGGGAGATATATAAAATACTTCACGAGTGTCTGTTTAATAACATTCATTTTAAGAGTTGTATGAAAAAATGTATCGTAACGAGCGGAAACTTATGACCTGTTACAATGTCAGAGTTGCACAGTTTTACACATACCTTTTTTGGTGGGGTTTTTTTTCTCAAGGTGTTGCCAGATTAAAAACCTTGACCTTTATAGTTCAGTTGTCATTGTTTTTGTTTCCATGTGTTTGTGTTAAACACCATGCAACCCATGGGATCAGATCAAAAAGCTATGTCCTACAGATTAGAACTCTTTAGTGTTTGGAGGAAGCATTTTATCCTAACAGACCAGAACTCTTTGGTGTTTGGAGAAACCATTTTCTCCTAACATATCAGAACACTTTGGTGTTTTGAGGAAGCATTTTCTCCTAACATATCAGAACACTTTGGTGTTTTGAGGAAGCATTTTCTCCTAACATATCAGAACACTTTGGTGTTTTGAGGAAGAATTCTCCTAACAGATCAGAAGTCGTTGGTGTTTGGAAGAAATATTTTCTCATTACATATCAGAATTCTTTGGTGTTTTGATGAAGCATTTTCTTACAACAGATCAGATCTTTTTTTCCAAACATACATGTGTATCAGAACTCTCTTATGTTTTGAAGGAGCATTTTGTTCTAACATCAGAACTGTTTGGTGTTTGGAGGAAGGATTTTTCTCCTAATAGATCAGAACTCTTTGGTGTTTGGAAGAAGTATTTTTCTCCTTACAGATCAGAACTCTTTAGTGTTTGGAGAAATCTTTGGGATTTTGACGAAATCTTTTTTTCCAAACATACATGTGTATCAGAACTCTCTTATGTTTTGAAGAAGCATTTTCTTCTAACATCAGAACTCTTTGGTGTTCGGAGAAAGATTTTCTCCTAACAGATCAGAACACTTTGGTGTTTTGAGGAAGCATTTTTCCTAACTGATCAGAACTCTTTGGTGTTTTGAGGATGCATTTTTCTCCTAACATATCAGAATTCTTTGGTGTTTTGATGAAGCATTTTCTTATAACAGATAAGAACTTTTTGGTGTTTTGAGGAATTTTTTTTTTTTGTGTGTATCAGAACTCTTTTATGTGTTGAAGGAGCATTTTCTTCTAACATCAGAACTCTTTGGTGTTCAGAACTTCAGAGGAAACATTTTCTCTGAATAGATCAGAACTCGTTGGTGTTTGGACGAAGCATTTTTCTCCTAATAGATCAGAACTCTTTGGTGTTTTGAGGAAGCATTTTTCTCCTAATAGATCGGAACTCGTTGGTGTTTTGAGGAAAAATGTTTCCAAACATACACGTGCATCAGAACTCTTTTATGTTTTGAAGGAGCATTTTCTTCTAATATCAGAACTCTTTGGTGTTTGGAGGAAAACACTTTCTCCTAACAGATCAGAACTCTTTGTTGTTTGGAGGAAGGATTTTTCTTCTAACAGATCAGAACTCTTTGGTGTTCTGAGGAAGCATTTTCTCTTTAACATGTGTTAGAAATGAAGGTCAGTTTCAAGAGAGAACAACTTTGTAACTGGATGTGTAACGGGAAACCTGTGGCTGCTACCAGATGTGTGTGGACTGGGGACACCATGTTGGAATTGTTGTAAAGCCTGTATTACCGTTATTCCGCATGTTGTAAACATTTGTTGGAAACATTCTCAGAATTCATTGATAAACATTACATGGTGGTTCCTGTTCATGTATACTGTTAAAAAAAAAAATTCTGAAAGGAAACTAATAGACATTTGTCGAAAGTAAAGGTGTATTTTGTTTGACACCACTAGAGCACATTGATTTATAGTCTTATTCAACTGACTGTGCTAGCACAACAACTATACTATACAACTGGAGTAATGTACATTGACCTCCAATAGCCGATGATTAATGAATCAATGTGCTCTAGTGGTGTTGTTAAATAAAACAAACTTTAACTATGGCTATTTGGTGTTACACTAAACATGCATGTACAATAGTCTTAATCAACTTACTGTGCTAGCACAACAACAATGCTATACAACCTGAGTCCTCTCCTCCACTGCAAAATTGTCTTCCCTTGTTTCTAATTTTTTAAATTATTATTCATACCTACCTAGTGCTAGCACAACAACGGTAACCTCCCACCTGCCCCTAGGAGGTCTTTCCAGGGATTCGGTCATTACGGACTTTGAATCAAGGATGATGGTCTGCCCATGCGTGGATATGGACATACTTCCGGCTTGTGTTGCAGAATTTCCAATCCTAAAGAACACCTAGGCCTCGTTCCATGTAGCAGGGGACAATAAAAAAATAATTTTTTTTTATTTAACGACACCACTAGAGCACATTGATTAATTAATCATCGACTATTGGATGTCATACATTTGGTAATTGAGACTTGTAGTCATCAGAGGAAAGCCGCAACATTTTTTTTTTTGCAGCAAGGGATCTATTATATGCACTTTGCCACAGACATGAAATTACATACCATAGCCTTTGTTGAATTGTGGTGCACTGGTTGCAATGAGAAAAAAAAAGCAATCAGCTGAATGGATCCACTGAGTTAGTTTGATCCTGCAATGCAAGCACCTCGAGTGAGCATTCAACCGACTCGGCTAAATCCCACCTAGGGGACAGTATATCATAATCTTAGGTAACCGGAGGTTTACTGTGAATATAATTCTCATAACCGATGAGTTACATATAGGCCTGTGTCTGTGTGGTCCTTAGCCATATGTCTGACGCCATATAACCATAAATAAAATGTGTTGAGTGCATCGTTAAATAAAACAGGTCTTTCTCAGCCTTGGTGGCGTCGTGGTTAAGCCATCGGACATAAGGCTGGTAGGTACAGGGTTCGCAACCCGGTACTGGCCTCGGTGGCATCGTGGTTAAGCCATCGGACATAAGGCTGGTAGGTACAGGGTTCGCAACCCGGTACTGGCCTCAGTGGCATCGTGGTTAAGCCATCGGACATAAGGCTGGTAGGTACAGGGTCTAACGACTCATTGGGGGCAGGGGTTTTTCTCATTCCATCCTGTGCACCATAACATAAAAGGCCGTGGTATGTGCTTTTCTGTCTGGGAAAGGAAGGAAGGAAATGTTTTATTTAATGACGCACTCAACACATTTTATTTACGGTTATATGACATCGGACATGTGGTTAAGCACCACAGATATATAGGGAGGAAACCTGCTGTCGCCACTTCATGGGCTACTCTTTTCGATTAGGAGCAAGGGATCTTTTATATGCATCATCCCACAGACAGGGTAGTACATACCACAGCCTTTGATATACCAGTCGTGGTACACTGGCTGCAACGAGAAATAGCCCACTGATGGGGATCGATCTCAGACCGACCACGCATCGAGCGGGTGCTGTATGACTAGGAAATGTCCTGTCTGGGAAAATGCATATAAAAAATCCCTTACTATGTTAGGAAAAATGTAGCAGGTTTCCTCTGATGACTATGGGTCAGAATTACCAAATGTTTGACATCCAATAGCCGATGATTAATAAATCAATATGCTCTAGTGGTGTCGTTAAACAAAACAAACTTTTAACTTTTTTCACTGTCTTTGACTAAACATGAAATTCTAAGTTTTAATCAGAAGTGCATATATGTACTGTGGTAATGAGACGATGTACCTTTAAGAAGGAAATATTGATTGACTACACAAATTTACCAGATGTTAAATTTATAATGCTCTGGTAGTCTCAAAGCAAATTAAATGAATTGCTTTTTGTGTTCCCTTTTTAATTATTTAAATCATAGAAGTAGAATACATGTATATGCTGTATTCTGTGTACAGAATGTTGTTGTTTTGATTTTTATTTAATTTTTTTTTTTTGCTTGATAAAATTCTGAATAATGTATCATTACAGTAGATGACAAAAACATTTGATATGCAAGAAATGGAAGGTTTATGTGATGACAACTCGATTCATAGGTAGAAGCAGGCCTAATTTAAAAAAAATCTTTTTAAAGCAACTATTGAACTATTTTTGTTACAACATTTCGATTTGCTACGCAAGTGTCAGAGATTGCTACACAATTTTAAAACATTAAACAGTAGTTGTTGATCAATTAATAATTGACTAGAAATATGTCTAATCGAGATTTTGAAAACATTATGTTCCCGGATATTACTAGACGAAGGAAAGAAATATTTTATTTAACGACTCTTTTCAATTAGTAGCAAGGGATCTTTTATATGCACTATCCCACAGACAGGATATCACATACCACAGCCTTTGTTACACCAGTTGTGGAGCACTGGCTGGAACGAGAAATAACCCAATGGGCCCACCGACGGGGATCAGGTGAGCTGTAACACTGAGCTACATCCTGCCCCATGTTACTAGAAAGTTGCAGTTCTAAAGGCAAATCCTGATCATATTGGCCTCGGTGGCGTCGTGATTAGGCCATCGGTCTACAGGCTGGTAGGTACTGGGTTCGGATCCCAGTCGAGGCATGGGATTTTTAATCCAGATACCGACTCCAAACCCTGAGTGAGTGCTCCGCAAGGCTCAATGGGTAGGTGTAAACCACTTGCACCGACCAGTGATCCATAACTGGTTCAACAAAGGCCATGGTTTGTGCTATCCTGCCTGTGGGAAGCGCAAATAAAAGATCCCTTGCTGCTAATCGGAAAGAGTAGCCCATGTAGTGGCGACAGCGGGTTTTCCTCTCAAAATCTGTGTGGTCCTTAACCATATGTTTGACCCCATATAACCGTAAAAAAAAATGTGTTGAGTGCATCGTTAAATAAAACCTTTTTTTTTTTTTTTTTGACTTGGTCTGGACTTGGAACGGAATCTTGGGCAGGTGTTCAAATCTGGAGGGGTGGGGCATAGCCCAGGGATCAAGCGCTTTCTCTATGTGTGATCAGTCCAGGATTGATCCCCATCAGTGGGCCCATTGGGCTTATTTCTCATTCCAGCCAGTGCACCACGACTGGTATATCAGTTTTGGCCATAGTATGTGTGTGTTTCTCCTGTCTGTGAGATGGTGCATATAAAAAGCCCTTGCTAGTAATGAAAACATTTGTCAGGTTTCCTACATTTTTGCATTAGTCTTATGAGAGGAAACCCGCTACATTTTTGCATTAGTAATAAGGTATCTTTTATATGGACCATACAACAGACAGGACAGCACATACCATGACCTTTGTGTTAGTATTGTGCCATGGTTACAAAAGACAAATTTCAGTAAATTTATTTACTGTGGTACCGGTATGTGTACTTTGAAACACGGCTTCTAGAATTTTTATAAAATTCACTAGCCATGGGATCAGTAGTTTAAGAAATCCACTAGTCCTACTTGACTTTAAGTAAATAAAATTTTACTAATTAATAGTAATAATTGGGTATGTCACCTAAAGAGGGAGATGGGCTTAATTAAACACACTAAGATTGGGGGCTGTAGGGGTGGGAGTGGGTTACAGGATATTCATATTTAAAAAATAAAGACTAAAATCCAGCATTTGACAACTTTTGTTTTTACTAGCCGTTGGGCATGGCAATATTAGTTGTTTACTAGCCCAACATTGAATATCACTAGCCATGGGAGTGGGGCTACCATACTCTAGAAGCCCTGTTTGAAATTTATTATTTGTACTCTTTGTACTTAGAAAAACAGTTTTCCAGTCAGAGATTTACCAGGGATAGAAGCTTACACTCGCCCCAGGCAAGTAGAAATCCCTGGGGGTGAGTACAATTTAAATGACGCTAGTCCCCCGGGCAAGTAATACTGGGCAGTTGTGACCCAGATTCATGATGAGTGTATTAAAAAAAACCAAAAAAAACATTTACTGAATCAGGACCAAGGTGGTGTACTTTACTGTAATGTTTATCATATGTAATTATGATCTTTTAAAAAGTATTGTTAGCCAGAATCTTGTGACAATGGCTTCTAAATAAGGAATCTCCATTTAACAGATACGAAAACTAACCACAAATGACAACACATTTGAAAGTTCATTTTATTCATGTTATTATGGACGTCCATTATATTTGCACCTTTAAAGATAAAGTACAAGCAGCACAGTAATGTGTGTTCGATCCTTGAACAACTTGCTAGATCCCATATAGGTTTCATCTTCTCCGATATGTATTTTTGTGCTGGGGTGTCGTTAAACATTCATTCATTCATTCATTCATTCATTCATTCATTCATTCATTCATTCATTTATTCATTAATTCATTCGTCTTCTCAAACTGCTTCAATAATGAAGTGGGGGTGGGGGGCTAGTGATTTGTCCTGGGGACTAGTACCTTTCCTCAGCTACTAGCACCCTGGGCCAGTGAAAATATTTCCTAATTTCTACCACTGGATTTATAATGCAAAACAAGATGTAGAGCATTATGTGAAATTCATTCCTGTTCCTTACGTCAATGTGCTAGTTTGAGTAACAACACCTACTTTGTGAAAAGTGTCTGTAAACATTCCTTTCCTTTCCGTGTTTCTCGAGGTGGATGCCACCTACGTTGTGAAAAGTGTCTGTAAACATTCCTTTCCTTTCCGTGTTTCTCGAGCTGGATGCCACCTACGTTGTGAAAAGTGTCTGTAAACATTCCTTTCCTTTCCGTGTTTCTCGAGGTGGATGCCACCTACGTTGTGAAAAGTGTCTGTAAACATTCCTTTCCTTTCCGTGTTTCTCGAGCTGGATGCCACCTACGTTGTGAAAAGTGTCTGTAAACATTCCTTTCCTTTCCGTGTTTCTCGAGGTGGATGCCACCTACGTTGTGAAAAGTGTCTGTAAACATTCCTTTCCTTTCCGTGTTTCTCGAGGTGGATGCCACCTACGTTGTGAAAAGTGTCTGTAAACATTCCTTTCCTTTCCGTGTTTCTCGAGCTGGATGCCACCTACGTTGTGAAAAGTGTCTGTAAACATTCCTTTCCTTTCCGTGTTTCTCGAGGTGGATGCCACCTACGTTGTGAAAAGTGTCTGTAAACATTCCTTTCCTTTCCGTGTTTCTCGAGCTGGATGCCACCTACGTTGTGAAAAGTGTCTGTAAACATTCCTTTCCTTTCCGTGTTTCTCGAGGTGGATGCCCTGATATATCAGTGATGAGAATTCTATGAGCTTCCTGTCTCATAGAATTTCTCTTGTGTAATGACCAGGAATAATATACATTATATTATAAATAACGATCCGTTAATGAAAACATTAATTGTGGTGTTTAATATTACATGAGCTGTACTTAGGATAATGGCGGTGTTATTTATTTCAAAATAGATATTAAACGTCAATTTTTACAATGTTAATAATGCAGTATTGTCAGATAAAATTATTTATGGCTTCTGTCTATAGAGAATATTTCTTGACCTTCTCTTGACCGTGGGTCATTGTCTGCACTATGAGCAACATTTGATTGAGTCGGTTAAGTGTATTGTCGTGTTCTAATCACTGTCAAAGACTTATTTGAGTTTTACAAAGAAATGGCAGCCTCCAGAAGGGAAGTGCATATGTGGGTGGTTAATTCCTCCAAGAAAGGTAGCAGCATCGAGTCAGCTTGAGATTAAATGAATACAGATTGCTTTGATTGAAACAAATATGTTATTGTCTTTAAATGGAGCCCCACTATTACATGTAATGGCATAAATGATGGTACGGGGGTTGAACGTAGCCCAGTGGTAAATGCTCGCTTGATGCACTGTCGGTTTGAGATCAATCCCCGTTGGTGGGCCCATTGGGCTATTTCTCATTCCAGCCACTAGTGCACCATGACTGATATATCAAAGGCCGTGGTATGAGGATGGTGCATATAAAAGATCTCTTGCTACTAATGGAAAAATGTAGCAGGTTTCCTCTCTAAAACTATGTCAAAATTACCAAATGTTTGACATCCAATAGCCGATGATTAATAAATCAGTGTGCTCTAGTGGTGATGTTAAACAAAACAAACTTCAAACTTTAACGGTTGCATTTTGCATGATGATCTACCATTGTATAAAGTTAAGTTTGTTTTGTTTGACGACACCACTAGCGCACATTGATTGATTGATCGTCGGAGCAGTAACTGGAAATGAGAAATAGCCCAATGAGCCCACAGACATAACAGGAATCAGTCCTAGATCAACCACAGGCCCCTGATAATTGAGAGAACGATAATTCTGTTCGTATGTTGCTCGCGCAAATCCAATTTTGCATGACCTATTTTTCGTTTGAGCATTGAATTAAGGACATCATTGAATTAAGGACATCATTGACGTGGATACAATGGGTGAAGAAAAAAGGAAATGGGTTACATGTACCTGAATTTTTTTTTAGGTAACCCATTCACCGGTTACTACTTTATCGCTGGGCTACAACCCCCCCCCCCCCCCCATATCATAAAAATGCATTAAAAGTACAGGCTTAACGTTGGTTATTTGTGTTAATAAATGCTATTAATTTTTTTTATCAATATAGTGTTCTGTATATATGTCTTTGGGGCGAAAAGTCTCATAAATTCGTAAAAACATTTCCTAAAAAGAGTGAAAGTGAAATTCTGTGCCTAAAACTAACACTCTAGACATAAACTAAGAACTTTGAAAATTTCTGTTACATTGTGATTATCAGCTGTCTTATAATGCAGTAATGTATTTTGTTTTATTTTTCAGGTAAGTTCACGTTTGTCATTTTCACTCAAGTGCGTGGTCCTGATAGTGACAGGTAAGTACCTGTACACACCTGTATATACCTGCACACACCTGTATATACCTGCACACACCTGTATACATGTATACCTGCACAGATGTTGGACGCTAAAAGGTATGGTTGTCGTCTTTCTACTGACACCTACAAATTGTTTGATTAATTTGATATCTGTCTGACCAGGGATGAAGGGACAAAGAGCAAAACTCTTACTTGTAATCTATTCCTTTTTTAAAAAGAAATGAAAGTAAATTAAGTCTTATTCCACTTACTGTGCTAGCACAACAACTATGCTATGCCACCTGAGTCATCTCCTCCACTGCAGAATTGTCTTCCCTTGTCTGGATGTATGTCCATATCCGCACATAGGCAGACTATTGTCCTCGATTCAAAGTCCGTAATGACAGAATCCAGGAAAGACCTCCTAGGGGCGGGTGGGAGGTTACTGTTGTTGTGCTAGCACTAGGTAGGTATGAATAATAATGAAAATTAGAAACAAATTCTTTAATAGTCTTATTTAACATACTGTGCTAGCACAACAAGCATGCTATGCAACCTGTCATCGCTTATACTGCAGAATTGTCTTCCTTTGCTGAATGTATATCTACATCTACATGAGCAGACCATCCCTCATGTTCTCAATTCTGCAGTCCTCCATTGTATAGCATAGTTGTTGTGCTAGCACTAGGTAAGTATGAATAATAATGAAATAGTCTTATTCAACTTACTATACTAGCACAACAACTATGCTATACAACCTGAGTCATCTCCTCCACTGCAGAATTGTCTTCTCTTGCCGGATATATATCCATATCCGCGCATGGGCATGCAGGCCATCGTTCTCAATTCTGCAGTCCTCCATTTCGTATTTTGTTTGTATCCCAAGTGAAACAATATCTCGAGGGACATAAATGTGATATGAAATGGTAGCGAGTTTAATATCCTGTTTATTACCCATAATCAGTTTTAATTTGTATCACTAAATTCATCTGACTGACGTTCCGAAAAGGATGTGCAACATAATATGATGTTGAGGTGTTACGTCCCACTTCACGTTCTAGTTGTACATAAAACCTATTTGTTATTAATGGCAGAAACAATTATTCCATACTTCTGTTTATCTATTAATGTTATTTTTTAAATTCAAACTTTTTACTATCTACAATGAAATCTATCTAAACCGGATCATGTTGGGAACCTACGATCTAAACCGGATCATGTTGGGAACCTACGATCTAAACCGGATCATGTTGGGAACCTACGATCTAAACCGGATCATGTTGGGAACCTACGATCTAAACCGGATCATGTTGGGAACCTAATATTTACACGTATTTGATTTAGACAGGATTTGGTGTTTAGAGGGTCATGTTTTAGAATGTAGAACATTCGGGACTATGAAACATGGCCGGTTTTTGTTCCGGGTCCGGTTAGACAAGTTTCACTGTATATATTTCTTTACTTTCAACCTCTTTAACTTTATGTCTAATTTATATTGACAATCCCTTGGTACTGGCCTCGGTGACATCGTGGCAGGCCATCGTCTACAGGCTGGTAGGTACTGGGTTCGGATCCCAGTCGAGGCATGGGATTTTTAATCCAGATACCGACTCCAAACCCTGAGTGAGTGCTCCGCAAGGCTCAATGGGTAGGTGTAAACCACTTGCACTGACCAGTGATCCATAACTGGTTCAACAAAGGCCATGGTTTGTGCTATCCTGCCTATAGGAAGCGCAAATAAAAAATCCCTTGCTGCTAATCGGAAGAGTAGCTCATGTAGTGGCGACAGCGGGTTTCCTCTCAAAATCTGTGTGGTCCTTAACCATATGTCTGATGCCATATAAAAATAAATAAAATGTGTTGAGTGCGTCGTTAAATAAAACATTTCTTTCTTTCTTTCAATCCCTTGTAAAATCTACATTAAATGATATATAATGGATGTGAAAGTTATTGTTGATAATTTGTTTGTGTGTGTGTGTGTGTGTGTGTATGTATTTTTATATTTTGAATATCTCTATTGTATGTATGTCGGGTTTTGACTCATACATACATGTGTATATTCAATGACGCAGGGGATATTAAAATCCTTTTATTGCCTTCACAAATTTCCTCATGCCGTTACTGATGTATGTATGTATGTATGTATGTATAATAATAATAATAATAATAATAATAATAATAATAACTTTATTTAATGAGGGTGACAGGTTTAGCACAAGCTAATCTTCCACTTGGCCCTCAACAATACATTGAAATACTGGAAAAGAAAATACATATATACTTAAGTACTATACTATTATAATAATGCATACATACATATTGACTAGAGAAATCTTACATTTAACAGACATCTGTTAGTTGTGTAATATTGACACTAAAGTCTCAAAACATAATTATTATATAGAATAAAAATTAATCAGCCAAATAAACATCCATGAGATATTGTTTCAGGCTGGATTTAAAGTTCGCAACTGACTTCTGGTGTCTAATATCAAGGGGTTTTGTATTCCATATTTGAACACCTGAGTAACTGAAATATTATTTATATAGTTCAGTATGAGGCCTTGGTAGCTGAAGTTTGTTTTTGTCAGAGGATCTTAGGTTATAATTACAGGTTTCAGATATTGGGGTAAGGAGAGATGTAATGTATTCTGGGGAGAAGCCATTTAGTGCTTTATATACCATTATGTATGTATGTATGTATTTTTCAACAAAATGTATGAATGTGGTGTAAATTAAAAAAAAATCTTAAATGAAAAACAAAGAACCCAAACAACTTTCACACACATTCTCCATGAACAATTAAACATTTTCCTTTGCCACTTTGTAAAAACCAGAAAGTGTTAACAGTAGTTTTGATAAACAACATAAATCACTAACAACAGCTTCATAAATCACATGTATACAAGTTGTAATAAATCATGCGGCTAAGTGTGACACTTTGATAAATACACAAATTATGGAGGTTACAATAAACAATTGATTTTGTTGTAAGGGGTTGAAGGGGGCAGTGTATTGTGTGTGTGTGTGTGTGTGTGTGTGTGTGTGGGGGGGTAATGTCATGACCATCTGTGCATTCGGTTTGTACACAGCTTAGTCTGAATTTATGTTATTAGGAACAGCTACGTTTGCATACATGGCTGTATTCTGTGTATGGTTATTATTAACCTTTTGATCCTTCATGTTATACACAATGTAGCTCATCCCAGGGGGACTTGGGATGGGACGTAGCCAGTGGTACAGCATTCGCTCGATGTGCAGTCGGTGTGGGATCGATACCTGTCGGTGGGCCCATTGGGCTATTTCTCGTTCCAGCCAGTGCACCACAACTGGTATATATTAAAGGTCGTGGTATATACTACCCTGTCTGTGGGATGGTGCATATAAAAGATCCCTTGCTGCTAATTGGAAAGAGCAGCCCATGAAGTGGCGACAGCGGGTTTCCTCGCTCAATATCTGTGTGGTCCTTAACCATATGTCTGATGCCATATAACTGTAAATAAAATGTGTTGAGTGTGTCGTTAAATAAAACATTTCTTTCTTTCTGTCTGGTCCTAGGGGAAATAATTTTACATACAGACATAGTTTATAAGCAGTATGACATATTTTTACCTATTAGAGCCATTTTTAATGATTGAAATTAAACATTACTTGCAATTTATTGTTCAGATTTCCATATAGTCTTAGCGAGGAAACCTTCTAAATGTTTCCGTTAGTAACAAAGGATCTTTTATGTGCACCATCCCACGGACAGGATAGCACATACCACAGCCTTTGATATACCAGTCATAGTGCACTGGCTGGAGCAAGAAATAGCCCAATGGGTCCACCGACGAAGATCGATCTCAGACTGACTACACAGCAGACGAGTGCTTTACCATTATGTCCCACCTCCCAGTATTTATAATTAAATAATGTGCTCTAGTGGTGTCGTTAAACAAATGTGCACCTTTATCACACTGAAACAATAAACTACTTTTAACTGAAGATTACGTGTCGAAATTACCAAATGTCTGACATCCAATAGCCGATAATTAATCAATGTGCTCTAGTGGTGTCGTTAGACAAATGTGCACCTTTATCACACTGAAACAATAAACTACTTTTAACTGAAGATTACGTTTCGAAATTACCAAATGTCTGACATCCAATAGCCGGAAATTAATGAATCAATGTGCTCTAGTGGTGTCGTTAAACAAAACAAACTTCTGAAGTTTATTTGTCAGAATTATAAAATGTTTGATATTCAATAGCCAATAATTAATCAATTAATTAATTAATGAGCTCTAGTGGTGTCGTTAAACAAAAAACTTCAACTGAAGACTATATGTCAGAATTACCATATATTTGACATCCCAATAGCCGATGATTAATTAATTAATGAGCTTTGGTGGTGTCGTTAAACAAAACAAACTTTAACTCTTTAAGTGTTAATGTTTTAACCAGTATACCACCGAAGCCGGTGTATTATGTACCGGTATTTTATGCCATTACACCTTGCTCGAAGCCATAATTATTCTTTCCATGGAAGAGTACCAATTGTCATGAAGTCCTCTCAGAAACCGTTCAAGCGAAACTGTTCATTCTTTAGCGCCTGAGGCCATTGGCTGGGTCAAGTAGTTATCCAATGGATCCAGCCCTTGAAATTCAGATCGTAGCATCTTGCGATAGAAAATGTTATACGAATAATAATAAAGCTGCAATGAATGTAAATACTCCCAAGTGGCTTATACAATACGTATCTCGAACATAGGGTATCGAATACGAATAGGTATTCACGAATAACAATAATATTTACAGTGAATCTTCCGATACTGTATGTACTTTTGACTTGCTGAATGAAGTAAACCACCAGTTAACAAAAAGCCTTCCCACAGGGAATGCCGTTTTCTTACTATAATTTTTACTACACGTTATTTATTTTTGAGACAGTTGTTTTCTAAACTGCAAAATAAAAGAGTGGGTTTTTTTGGTTATTTCCAAAACATTTTTACTTTTCTTGTTACATGAAATCAAAACTAAAATTATTTACAAAAAACATTTTTCATGGCCACTAGGAAGGAGTATAAATATAGATAGTAGAATGTGTTTCATATTAAACTTTAAAATGTGACTTTCAAAATTAAATAATTAAATGTCAATTGAAAAAAAAAGAAAAAAAAGAAAAGAAAGTTATCAAGATGCAAAAACAAAACAAGCATATAAATATTGTCAGCTTCTTTAGGTAGTGACCACACCTTCTGCTGGAGTGAGGCGTAACCCAGTGGTAATGTGCAGTCGATCTAGGATCGATCCCCGTCGGTGGGCCCATTGGGCTATTTCTCTTTCCATCCATTGCACCACGACTGGTATATCAAAAGCCGTGGTATGTTCTGTCCTGTCTACCAGGTTTCATCTTTAAGACTACATGCCAAAATTAACAAATAGCTGATGGGTGCGGGTCGTAGCCCAGTGGTAAAGCGTTCGCTTGATGCGTGGTCGGTTTGGGATCGATCCCTGTCGGTGGGCCCATTGGGCTATTTCTCGTTCCAGCCAGTGCACCACGACTGGTATATTAAAGGCCATGGTATGTACTGTCCTGTCTGTGGGATGGTGCATATAATAGAAACCTTGCAGGATGTAGTCCAGTGATAAAGCACTCACTTGATGTGCAGTTGGTTTAGGATCGATCCCCATCGGTGGCCTCATTGGGCTATTATTTCTCGTTCCAGCCAGTGCTCCACAACTGGTGTAACAAAGGCCATGGTATGTACTATCCTGTCCGTGGGATGGTGCATATAATACAAACCTTGCTTCTAATCGAAAAGAGTAATCCATAAAGTGGCCACAGTGGGTTTCCTCTCTCTATATCTGTGTGGTCCTTAACCATATGTCTGATGCCATATAACTGTAAATAAAAATGTGTTGAGTGCATCGGTAAATCAAACATTTCTCTCTTTTTTCAGGCGAGCGCATTAACACTGGTCTATGACCTGCCTCCATTTAAAATCAATAGATACATTAATTTAGAAAATCTAAAAAAATTGTTAAATCAGTTACTAGTGTTTCTGCCAGAAATAGTTTTTTGGATATGGAACTATGGAATTGAATATTTACAATGTATGCTGAATGCAACCACAGTCATCAGAGAGAAAATGGGTTAATTTTAGGGTTAGAATTAAGAAAATCAAACAGTAATGATAAGAGTTATTAATTTTTTCAAAAGGTTAACTTAAAAAAACTAAAATCTGCAAAAACAAATTGGGTATGGTGCAATACACGTTTTACCCTCCAGCAGAAACCATAGTTACATGTAAGTCCCACAGAATCTTAAGACAAATGGTATAACTCTCACTGGCTGGAACAAGATGTAGCTCAATGAGTCCACCAACGGGGATTGAACCTAAGCCAACTGCACATCAGATGAGCTTTTTACCACTTGGGTATATATGTCCTGCCTCTATTTAAGACGACCGGCCTCGGCGGCGTCGTGGTTAGGCCATCGGTCTACAGGCTGGTAGGTACTGGGTTTGGATCCGAGTCGAGACATGGGATTTTTAATCCAGATACCGACTCCAAACCCCGAGTGAGTGCTCCGCAAGGCTCAATGGGTAGGTGTAAACCACTTACACTGACCAGTGATCCATAACTGGTTCAACAAAGGCCATGGTTTGTGCTATCCTGCCTGTGGTAAGTGCAAATAAAAGATCCCTTGATGTTAATCAGAAAGAGTAGCCGATGTAGTGGTGACAGCGGGTTTCCTCTCAAAATCTGTGTGGTCCTTAACCATATGTCTGACGCCATATAACCGTAAATAAAATGTGTTGAGTGTGTCGTTAAATAAAACATTTCTTTCTTTCCATTTAAGACAGTAGGTACATTAAATTAAAAAATCTCAGAAAATTTGTCAGTAAAATCACGTGGGTTAAATCTTTATTGTCTCTTGATCATTGTAAATATCCCCTACGACCATCACTTGAATCCTACAGGATCTTGAGACCAAATTATGTGGGTTAAACCTCTATAGTCTCTTGACCATTGTAAACATCTCTTACTGACCATCGGTCATTTCAGATGAGTGTTTTGTGTTACGCTGCTGGTCACTTGCTCAAGTGTTTCCTGTGGCAGACCAGCGGTCATTTTGGTAAAGAGTTTCTCTATAGTTTTCAATCTGTCAAGAACTATAGCTCTTCATGCTGCCCGCTGACCGCTGATCACTTGACCACGTCTTATGTACGGTCACTCCACTCTGCCCCGGAGACACAGAATTCCCCTCTGGATTTAGCACATACTGTTCAGCAATTAGAATCGTGTCCTCTTGTTAGCAAATCATGTTAATGAATTCTTCCGAGTATTCGCCTGTTTGGAAAGGATTTCACACAAGTGCTTTCACTATTGACGAACGTCTGTCGATCGTTTGTTCCTTGGCGGCGTCAAATTTGCTTTTGTTAGTAGAAATGATAAAACTTTAATGATGCAAGATGAGCAAGTATATTAGTACTGGTTCACAGAATAGCACGCTGCAGATATTAAAACTGAATGGAAAACTCTTAAATGGGATGTGCATAGAATCTGTCCCGCATGGCATATTACAAAACAAATTTACCATGGGTGAAATGGCCCACTAATGGCAGTTTTGAGATTTAACGTAAGACGGAAATATTTTATTTAACAACGCACTCAACACATTTTAATTACGGTTATATAGCATCAGATATATGGTTAAGGACCACACAGATATTGAGAGAGGAAACCCGCTGTCGGCACTTCATGGGCTGCTCTTTTTGATTAGCAGCAAGGGATCTTTTATATGCACCATCCCACGGACAGGATAGTACATACTATGGCATTTGTTACACCAGTTGTGGAGTGGAGCACTGGCTGGAACGAGAAAAAATAGCCCAATGAGGCCACTGATGGGGATCGATCCTGAATTGACTGCACATCAAGCAAGTGCTTTACCACTGGGCTAAGTCTTGAAAGTATGAATTTTTGTTATATATTGCAATTTTGAAAGTTGTTTTGCTGTAAACAAAACAATCATATACTGCAGTTTTGAGTTGGCTCACACCTATTTTAAATGAATAACTTTTGCGACAAATAAATACCGAAATAAAAACCAATAATTATCCATCCAAACTTATGGCAATACATTTTATTGAGCAGTGGAAAATTGCTGTGTCTGTCAGGGCGGTTGTTAAGTTCGAGCCCTGTATTTAAACTGAAGGATTCATGAAAAAACCCCAAATAGAAGAGTGGATAGAGTGATGGAAATATAGTAACTAATGGATGGGAGAAATATGGATGATGGATGGATGGATGGATGGATGGATGGGATGGATGGATGGATGGATGGATGGATGATGGATGGATGGATGGATGGATGGATGGATGGATGGATGGATGGATGGATGGATGGATGGATGGATGGATGGATGGATGGGATGGATGGATGGATGGATGGATGGATGGATGGATGGATGATGTTTGTTTGGTTTAACGACCTCACTAGAGGTTATTGGGTATCAAACATTTGGTAATTTTGACATAGTCTTAGTGAAGAAACCCTCTAAAAATTTTCCATTATGAATGATGGATGGATGGATGGATGGATGGATGGATGGATGGATGGATGGATGGATGGACGGACGGACGGATTGTTGATAATTGAGGGATCGATTGTTAAAGAATGGATGGATGGATGGATGGATGGATGGATGGATGGATGGATTGTTGATAATGGAGGGATCGATTGTTTAAGAATGGATGGATGGATGGATTTTTAAAATAGAGATAAATGGATGGATGGATGGATCTTTGGATAAATGGATTGTTAGAATATGGATAAATGGATGGATGGATGGATCTTTGGATAAATGGATTGTTAGAATATGGATTAATGGATGGATGGATGCAAAGATGGATGGATGGATTAACAAATTGACGGATGGATGGATTGTTAAAATATGAATGGATGGATGGATGGGATGGATGGACAAATGAAATGGGATGGATGGACAGATAGATGGATGGATAGATCGACAAATGGATGGATGGATGGACAAATGGATGAACAGAGAGAGAGAGATGGACGAATTGTTAAAATATGGACAGGCAGATGGATTGTTATGGTGATAATAATATCAGAAATATTTGATGTATACCGGCAAGTAACAATGCCTGCAGATCTTGGTCCAGAATGATTGATGGCTGAAGATATTTATGGATACTTGTGTATATGTATAAAAGATGAAACTCAAGATGAATGGTTGCCGACGAGACTGGGAATAGATGAAAACAGATCAATCTATTTATGAGATCAAAGAATAAACGAAGATTAAAGGAAAGGAATGTTTTTTTAACAGCTCATTTTATAATCGTAGAAAAAGCTTGTTTTGCTAAATAACACCACTAGAGCATATTGATTTATTAATCATCAGCTAAACATTTGATCATTCTTATAGATAGTGTTAGAAGAAACATACTACATTGAAAAAGAAAGAAATGCTTTATTTAACGACGCACTCAACACATTTTATTTACGGTTATATGGCATCAGACATATGGTTAAGGACCACACAGATTTTGAGAGGAAACCCGCTGTCGCCACTTCATGGGCTACTCTTTCCGATTAGCAGCAAGGGATCTTTTATTTGCGCTTCCCACAGGTAGGATAGCACAAACCATGGCCTTTGTTGAACCAGATATGGATCACTGGTCGGTGCAAGTGGTTTACACCTACCCATTGAGCCTTGCGGAGCACTCACTCAGGGTTTGGAGTCGGTATCTGGATTAAAAATCCCATGCCTCGACTGGGATCCAAACCCAGTACCTACCAGCCTGTTGACCGATGGTCTAACCACGACGCCACCAAAGCCGGTCATACTACATTGTTACATGAGAAGTAAAAGATCTTTTGAATGCACTTTACCACAGACTGGAACAGTGATAGAAATAAGCAGAATTTTTCATTAATCTCCCAGAGTGGGATGTAGCCCAATGGTAAAGTGGTCGGTTTAGGATCGATCCCCATCGGTGGACCCATTGGGCTATTTCTCGTTCCAGTCAGTGCTCCACAACTGGTGTAACAAAGGCCATGGTATGTACTATCCTGTCTGTGGGATGGTGCATATAAAAGATCCCTTGCTGCTAATCGAAAAAGGTAGCCCATGAAGTGGCGACAATATCTGTGTTGTTCTTAGCCGTATGTCCGACGCCATATAACCGTCAATAAAATGTGTTGAGTGCGTCGTTAAATAAAACAGTTCCTTCCTTATTTTAGGTAAATAAATTTAAAAAATTAAAAATCTACTTGTCCAGCAATAAAATCTACTTGTCCAGCAATATTTTCACTTGTCCAGCAATATTTTCACTTGTCCAGCAATATTTTCACTTGTCCAGCAATATTTTCACTTGTCCAAATAAAGGCTTGCTTGAGGTGCTTGTGCGGCAGGATCGAATCACCTCTGTGGATCCATCCAGCTGATTGGTTTTTTTTCTCTTATTACAACCAGTGCACCACAACTGGACAAAGGCCGTGGTATGTGCTTTCCTGTCTGTGGAAAAGTGCATATAAAAGATCCCTTGCTGCATTAGGAAAAATGTAGCGGTTGTGACATCCAATAGCCGATGATTAATTAATGTATGTGCTCCAGTGGTGTCATTAAACAAAACTAACTCTTTTTTTTTTCTTTTTTTTTGGGGGGGGGGGTCCAAATAAATATTTTGTTTTATTCAAGTACAATGTTTGATTGCACAGTTTACCTCCCGCCCCGGAATCGGCAACTGGCGAGGTCAGAGGCTGAATCCGGGGTGGGCGTGCCTAAACCCTTGTGGATAGGGGCACGTAAATATAGTTGCCCGTTGCCCGCCCGTTTTACTTGTCCACTGGACAACCATTGAGGTATATTTTGCTTGTCCCAGCAGATTTTCACTTGTCAGGACAAACGGACAAGTGCTTATTTTGAGCACTAAGGAATTGACAGACCATGACCTTTGATATATATACTACTCAAAAGAATTTAAGGGTCAGACGATATTTTCGACATTATTTTCTGAATGTCAATTATATTAGCTAGACCATAATGTCATGCATGGTATTGTTCCTTTTTGACGAAAGTGGGTCTAAGCAACCCATAAATGAATTAAAATCCACTGTCATTGACACTGTCGACTAGTTGTAATGGCGAAAACATGCTTACATTTGCACATAAATTAGGGCGAAAGCGAAAGGTCTGCTAAGTGCCCATAACTTGCTTTTTCACAAAGCGCTTCATTTGTACGCTTTGCATGTGTATTCCATGTTCCCAATGCTGAATTTCCGTATAAGTGGAGCTTGCATTTGTGTACGGTGCACACTCCAAATTCGACAATGGTACGACTTCAACTGACTATCGAAGATCGAGGAAGGGCTATTGCTTGGCTTCAGGATGGCAATACGCAAAGAAATGTTGCTCTGAGACTTGGTGTCAGTCAGAGTGTCGTTGGCCGACTGTGGCAACGGTACCAAGCAACGAATTCTGTTCGAAATCGTCCACGTTCGGGAAGACCCCGAAGCACTACAAATAGAGAGGACCGCTACATCACCAATATGGCTCTACGTCAATGCACAACCACTGCACGCCGATTACGTGACAATCTGCGGACTGCGACTGGAACTCGAGTGGCAGGCCATTCCCCAAGAGTTCTTCAGATGTCTGATCAACAGCATGAGGCAACGATGTGTCGAGTGTATTCGCGCCAGGGGTGGATTCACACACTATTAAACAAATGTTCTAATGTGTAAAATCCATGTTTGACAACCTCCAATTTTGTCAGCATGTCATGTGACTTTCTTGTATACAGTGACGTTTATTTGTATTTGTGTTTTTTTGTAAATATGGAACAATAACTTAAATTTTTGGTGTAGTTTACATCATCAATCTAATACACTCTGAAACTTATTTGGTTATAAATTTTTGACCCTTAAATTCTTTTGAGTAGTATATATCAGTTGTGGAGAACTATAACTGGAACGAGCAGAAGCCCAATGAGCCACTGATGGGGGTTGATCCTAGACTGACTGTACATGAAGCTGTGCTATAGGAAAGGAATGTTTTATTTAACGACGCACTCAACACATTTTATTTACGGTTATATGGCGTCAGACATATGGTTACGGACCACACAGATATTGAGAGAGGAAACCCGCTGTCGCCACTTCATGCGCTACTCTTTTCGATAAGCAGCAAGGGATCTTTTATGTGCACCATCCCACAGACAGGATAGTACATACCATGACCTTTGTTACACCAGTTGTGGAGCAATGGGTCCACCGAAGGGGATTGATCCTAGACCAACCACGCATCAAGCGAGGACTCTACTACTGGGCTATGACTCGCCCCCTGTGCTGTGGAGAACTATATAACTATAATAATTATATACCGTTTATCTTACGAGTTCTTTTAAAACAAATCTTAACAAACTTGTGAAAGTAAGCTGGATATGTTTTTAAACCATGAGTTGTGAGAAAGTTAAAGTTTATTTTGTTTAACCGACACCACTAGAGCACATTGATTAATTAATCATCGGCTATTGGATGTCAAACATACGGTAATTTTGACATGTAGTATTAGAAAGGAAACCTGCTACATTTTCGCATTAGTAGCAAAGGATCTTTTTCATGTACCATCCCACAGACAGAATAGCACATACCACAGTAGGATAACACATACCAGTCATGGTACACTGGCTGGAATGCAAAATAGGGCTACCGATGGGGATCGATCCCAAACCGACCACACATCAAGCGAGCCTCTTACCACTGGGCCACATCCTGTCCCACTATTGAGGATGTATACCAAACCTCTAAGATATTTGCCATGGGGAAGTGATTGGAATGGGAAATAACTGAGGGGGTACACTTAGTCAGATCAGTCCTTGCCCATACACACAAATCGGATAAGAGCAAATTTAATTTTGTTTTTGTTTTGAGATGAAATATAGAACATGTAATACATGTTGAAAACACATGTTACATGATTCGAGAACTTGTTATGGCATATCCTTCCTGATGAAAAGAAAAGAAACTAATGATTGAAATGGAAGAAACAAATTAGTTGAGATGGATTTTTTAAATGTGTCATTTGAATTACAACTAACATTTATTAGTTTAAGTTTGTGGATATTGTGCATTTGAAAAATAGTATTAATAATATTTTTCATTCATCAAAGTTAAAGCTGCGGCGAAAAAAGAACAATATAAATGTAAAATGTTTTGGTTTTATAAAAATTATTTCTGATGTAAAATTCATGAGTAATCTAGTTCTGTTTCATAACACTAAAATAAAACTACAAAATTATTTATAAAATTACAAAAAATTTAAAATTAAAATGAAAAAATTACCCAAATTTAAATTACAGTTTTGACACAGAGATAAATATGATTTTAATATTGTTTTCTATATTTAAAAAACAAATATATGATTACATATCACTTACAGTCCATGTTTGTTGAAAATGTATTATTTCAATTATTTACAGTTATATGGCATCAGACATATGGTTAAGGACCACACATATATTAAGAGAGGAAACCCACTGTCGCCACTTCATGGGCTACTCTTTTCGATTAAAGGGATCTTTTATATGCACCATCCCACAGACAGGGTGGTACATACCACAGCCTTTGATATACCAGTTGTAGTGCACTGGCTGGAACGAGAAATAGCCCAATAGGCCCACCTACGGGGATCGATCCCACACCGACCGTGCATCGAGCGAGCGCTGTACCACTTGGCTATGTCCCGCCCCTTCAGTTAAGCATCAAGAAAATAGTATCAACAGTATCTTGCTTCAAGCTAGTATATAGAATATACTTTTAATCAGTCATGATGTGGAGTTGGAAAGTAGTTTTTCTCTCGGAGGGCATCAATTGGAGCAGCGAAGTGCCGGACATTCTGGGTTGGGAATTGGATCAATTCTCACTATTAAATCTTGTTACCAATTTGATTATATAGATTAAATAGTTCCATCCATCCCTGCATATGCGCTAATCATCTTAACATAGTGTTCACCACTAATTGTCAACACCAATCTCTCTCTCTCTCTCTCTCTCTCTCTCTCTCTCTCTCTCTCTCTCTCTCTCTCTCTCTCTCTCTCTCTCTCTCTCTCTCTCTGTTTTTTCCTCTCTTCGCTCTCTATATTTCTCTCCCCCTTCCCTCTCTCCTATCTCTCTCCCCTCTCTCTTCTCTTCTCCTCTCTCTCTCTCTCCTCTCTCTCTCATAATCTCTCTTTTTTCCTCCCACCCTCTCTCCACCTCTCCCCCAATTCTCACTCTCCATCTCTCCACTCCCCCTCTCTCTAATCTCTCCCCCCTCTCTCTCTCTCTCTTATCTCTCTCTCTCTCTCGGCCTCTCTCTTTTCCCGCTCTCTCTCTCCAACTCCTCCCTCTCCATCATTCTCTCCTCTCCCCTTCCTCTCTCTCCCATCCACAAACCCCTATCTCTCTCCCTCTCTCCATCCGAGTCTCTCCACATCTCCTCCCGATCTCCCTCCTCTCTCTCCTCTCTCTTCCGAAGACCCTCTCCCTCCCCCTTCCGCCCCCCTACCCCTCCCTCTCTCTCTCTCCTCTCCATCATTTCTCTCCCCTCTCCTCTTCTCATAAAAAAACAAACTCCATCAACAAATTCCTCCTCCCCCCTCTCTCTCTCTCCCTCCTCTCTCTCTCTCTCCTCTCTCTCTCTGTTTTCCTCTCTCTCTCCCTCTCTCCATCATTCTCTCCCTCTCCCTCTCCCTCTCTCCATCATTCTCCTTCCCTCTCTCCCCTCATTCTCTCCCCCCCCTCCCCTCTCTCTCTCCCTCTCTCTCTCTCTCCCTCTCTCGTCTCTCTCCCTTACCTCTCTCTCCCCCTCTTCTCTCCTCTCTCTCTCTCTCTCTCTCTCTTGTCTCTGTGTCTCTCCTTCCTCTCGCACCAAGTTTTCCTTTGATCAATAACTGGGTAACAACGTGACTGACAACCACAGGCACACACTGGATGAAACCTTTATTAGTGAAAAAGGAGACTAGGAACTTGGAATGTATTAATCATGATGTGAAGATTACCTTCTTCAGACCGTTGTCATGAACGATGTCGGAAGTATTAAATGATTACGTCTCTCCTTGAACTCTCCTCCCCCAACTAAAATTTTTAGAAACTAATAATTTGTATTAATATTCATTTGTCATATAGAACAATATCATGACTTTTTAGCCGTAGAAACACTTTCGTCTGCCCCCCCCCTTCCCCCCCCCCCCTCCCCCCCCTCCATCCCCCCCTACCCCCCCCCCCCCCCCGAAAATTGATATTGGGAGTATTGATACAAAACACTATGATGTATAGAAATGTATTGGTTATAGGAAATGTTTTATTTAACGACACACTCAACACATTTTATTTATGGTTATATGGCGTCGGACTTATGGTTAAGGACCACACAGATACTGAGAGAGGAAACCCACTGTTGCCACTTCATGGGCTACTCCAGTGTTCGAGATTAACGGTATCCCGATATCCCAGGGATACCAGAATTTAATTTTGGATACCAGACTTCAAGAACCCAGTATCCCACCGGGATACCATATAATAATAAAATATCAGGTGGGATACCAGATTTTGAAATGTTAGTATCCAACTGGGATACTGCCCCAAAATTTTAATCTCGAACACTGTACTCTTTTCGATTAGCAGCAAGGGATCTTTTATATGCACCATCCCACAGACAGGATATCACATACCATGGCCTTTGATGTACCAGTCATGGTGCACTGGCTGGAATGAGAAATAGACCAATGGGCAAACAATTTTTAAAATTAAATCATCATTTTAATTATGTAAAAAATATTTTATATGCTGAAAACTTTTAAAATGGCTACAATCTTATGATAATCCCTTAAACTCAAATATATACATATTCAATATTGGTCAAAGAGGGTTCCATTTTCAGGTGCGTACCTGCCTGTACGCAGTGGCGTCCACATCATTTAATTTTTTTTCTCTAAAAACCATTATTAAAAAAGATTCTTTCAAAAAATCCTTAAAAAAAATAATGGAAAACCATGCACGTGAGAGAAAATGAGAGGGATAACCAAATTGTAGAATAATGGCACATTGTCAAGTTCACACACACACGCACATAGACTAGACTGTCTCACTCTGACGTCATCGAATACAACATGACGACACATAGTTTAGTGACGTTTACCACTTGCAATACACATTAGGTGGCACGCTAGTTAAAATGTCAGATGCTCAGAAAATGCTTTATTCGTATATTATGTGACGGGCCATCAACGTGATCAGCCTAAAGTACATGAACATGCAACTCAGACGATACACTGATGCTATCTATAGTTCAGACATTTTACAAATTGCCGCATTAAAACTTGCTATTTCCAAGTTTATTTATAGGTGTAAAATTAGTTCTCATATGACGTCTAGGTTTCAAAAAATTTCCCAGACCCCTCTACAACCCTTTGGTGCTCGACTCTAAATTTGGAATCCACATCAAAAATGGCTGGGTACGCCCCTGCATTTTGTTTTAGTGTACGTGTAAACTATTAAATAATACAATATATTTGGCCTCAATTCAAATTGAATAACAGTAGGCTTATGTTTAAATAGCACTATTTTGAACTCTTTTTAAAATCAACTTTAGGGGTAACATTACAGTTTTTTTTTGTTTTTTTTAGAAAATCTTCTTTTAATAATGTGTAAGTTAAACGGTTTATATACATTTCATATTGAGCATAAAGCTGATTTGAAAGCCTGTGACTTTCAATGAGCATGTAATTTATTTTGTTGATTTTTATCTGGCTAGAAAACAACAAAAAAAGCTCTTAGCTGCTCATTCCATACAAAATTTTGTGGTATCGGTAACAATATTTTTTTTGCCATCTTGAGCAGAAAAAGAATTAGGTCACGGGTTTTTGTCAGCAGATTCACCGAGCAGCTTCGAGGCGAGATTTAATTGTGAGAATTAATCTAATTCATGTATTAGAACGTTCATTGCTGGCCTGCTCCTGTTGATGCCCTCCAAGAGAAAAACTACTTTCCATCTCCATATCACAACTGATTGAATATTATACTCTGCTTGAAGGGGAAAACAAAATTGTTGATACTATTTTCCTGATGCATTCACATGTATTTTGTGGAAAATCTTTTAATAATGGATAAGTGAAAAAAAAATATTTGTAACTGACAGGTTTGTTTTGTTTAACTAGAGCACTGGAGCACATTGGTTATTGGATGTCAAACATTTGGAAACCCACTACATTTTTTCATTAGCAGCAAGGGATCTTTTATTAAAAAAAAGTTTGGTTTTTTTTTAGTTTAACGAAACCACTAGAGCACATTGATTAATTAATCATCGGCTATTGGCTGTCAAACATTTGATAATTTTGACATATAGTCTTAGAGAGGAAACCTGATATATGTTTCCATTAGTAGCAAGGTGTGTTCATCACTAATTGTCAACAGCCATCTCTCCAATCTCTCTCTCTCCCTTTTTGATTCCTTTCTCTCTCTCTCTCTCTCTCTCTCTCTCTCTCTCTCTCTCTCTCTCTCTCTCTCTCTCTCTCTCTCTCTCTCTCTCTCACATTCTCTGTCATATTCTCTCTTCCACACACTTTCTCTCTCTCACTCTCTCTCTCTCTCATTCTATCTCTCTCGTTCTCTCTCTCTCACACTCTCTCTCTCTCTCTCACACTCTCTCAAACTCTCCCCCCCCCTCTCTCTCTCTAGCTCTCTCTCTTTCTCTCTCTGTTTATGTGAACTTTGTGAGAAAAACTTCAGTAAATTTAAGGATTTCTAACATATTAAAAAATAATCTTTACTACATGCACATGTATAATTTAATACTAGTTAGTATAAAAAATACCAAACAGTATACTTTTTTTCAGCAATAAAAACAGATTTATTTCTTTATATTCTTTTTATTTATCAGCTAGTGTCCAATATTAGATCAAATCTGTGTAACATGCTCTTTCGTTAAATGTCTTTTATGACGACAGATGTGCGAAAATAATATTATCACAAATTCCTACATACATGTACGTGTGTACATGTACATGTATGAATGTACCCCATCATGAGTCAGTATGTAAATATTATGTAAATACACATTTTATGGCCCGCGGCTGGCATGTATTTCTATATTTGACTACCGAGCAAGTAATAAAACTGTTTGCTGTTCATTATGTGGAATATTGTGTAATGAATATATTTGTGAATTAATATACATGTGTGTATCACTGTAGATTTTAGGTGGGTTTTTTTAAACAGCTATCATGATTCATGGGGGGGGGGGGGGGGGGGGGGGGCCAGGGGCAGAGGAGTGGCACTGGACATAATAGGAGGTGTTTGAACAGGTTTTTATTTTTAATAAATTTGATGTTGGTGTAAAAAGAAAATGGAGGGCACACCCCTCTTGTCATTTTATCCGTGGATCTACCCCTGAGCAGATTTGGCAGATCCAGAATAGATAAAAGTCCAAATTAAAAAACAATTTTATATATACAGTCAAACTTCAATAACTCAATCTTGAAAGAGACGAGGAAATAGTTTTGAGTTTCAGGAGTTTTAGTTTTCGAAATTAATATATAAGAGTTCAAATTTGAAACTGTATTGCAGCTGGTTGATTTCACTTACTATTGTAAGAAGCGTGGGCTTTCCTGTCTACATCTAAACTGAAAACTATGCATCCCCAGTTGAAAGGTGAATTAATATACAACTGTCACCCCCCCCCCCCCCCCCCCCCCCCCTTTTGTTGGTATCTTCCGATGCCTGTAATACATTTATTTTGCGTATGTGTATACATACATACATATATATATATATATATATATATATATATATATATGTATGTAACTAAAGACAAAGTAGGAATGAGAAGTAGCCGAATGGGCCCACCAACAGGGATCGATCCCAAACCGGATCAAACAAGCGCTTTACCACTGGGCCACTTGAGACAAACACAGATAAAAGTTTATGAATTACGGTACATGACTGTCATCACTTCTGAAATGAGGAATTTTGGATATAACTGTATCTGGAATATTGTCAGAAATCCAGACACAGATAGAAAAAAAAAAGTGGTAGGGGGAGAAAGGAAGACCAGGGAATCTGTCCTACCCTAAATATATTTCAGTGCCTACTTTAATCTTTGGCTTTTAAAATAAAATTGCTTTGGGTTACCCTTTTTATGAGTTGGTCCATATGTGCCCCTTTTTCCTTAGACACCCCCAGAATTTTTTTCCCCTGGATCTGCCCCTGAAAAATAAAGTGGAAAGCAAAAGCTGCTTATAAAACTGATTATGAACAACATTTGCTGCCAAGATTATGTCAGTTTTAAGACATGATATTTAATAGTTTATAAAACAAAGCCAAAAAAACAAAAACAAACTTTTAAAAAAGGCACTAAATTACAAGTGTTTGCTTGGCATGATGTAAATCTGCTTATTAGTACTAGCTGGAGATTGGCTTTGGACCAGTTTAATTACATTTAAGTCTGGATTTGAGCCAGTCATTTCAGACAGTTTAACTAACAGCTAGATTAATCCACAGCCATTTTTAAAACTGGAGGGGCAGGACGTAGCCTAGTGGTAAAGGGTTCGCTTGATGCATGGTCGATCTAGGATTGATCCCCGCTGGGTTCCCATTTTTAAAACTGGAGGGGCAGGACGTAGCCTAGTGGTAAAGGGTTCGCTTGATGCATGGTCGATCTAGGATTGATCCCCGCTGGGTGGTCCCATTTTTAAAACTGGAGGGGCAGGACGTAGCCTAGTGGTAAAGGGTTCGCTTGATGCATGGTCGATCTAGGATTGATCCCCGCTGGGTGGTCCCATTTTTAAAACTGGAGGGGCAGGACGTAGCCTAGTGGTAAAGGGTTCGCTTGATGCATGGTTCTAGGATTGATCCCCCGCTGGGTGGTTCCCATTTTTAAAACTGGAGGGGCAGGACATAGCCTAGTGGTAAAGGGTTCGCTTGATGCATGGTCGATCTAGGATTGATCCCCGCTGGGTGGTCCCATTTTTAAAACTGGAGGGGCAGGACATAGCCTAGTGGTAAAGGGTTCGCTTGATGCATGGTCGATCTAGGATTGATCCCCACTGGGTGGTCCCATTGGGCTATTTCTCGTTCCAGCCAGCGCTCCACAACTTGTGTAACAAAGGCCATGGTATGTACTATCCTGTCTGTGGGATGGTGCCTATAAAAGATCCCTTGCTGCTAATCGGAAAGAGTAACCCATAAAGTGGCAACAGCGGGTTTCCTCTCTCAATATACGTGTGGTTCTTAACCATGTGTCTTACGCCATATAACCATAAATAAAATGTGTTGAGTGCATCGTTAAATAAAACATTTCTTTCCTTCCATTATTAAATTGCCATCTACAATATAATTCTATTCCTACCGGGTTTTTTCTTCCTTTTTTTTTTCAAATTCCAAGATAATTGCCAGCTTTACTGTACCAAAAAAAGAAGAAGAAATATATTCTTAAAGTAAACGGTGGTCATTTTAGTTGTATCAGACACTCGTTTTGTGAACAAACTATTTGTGGGGATAGATTGTTAATTTCAGTGATTAGGAAAACCTGGACGAGTTAATGGCAGCAGGCGTCTCACCTTGACAAATTCACGATGCTTTTTATTCTGATAGCAACCCCAGATTGGATACTGCAAATGTTTTCCTGACGTCATGGAAACGAGGTTAATATATTTTTCATGCCACAGGAAGTGATAACTGAAAATATCAAGAGTCTCAAGAGAGATAACTGATAATGGTAGAAAGGTAGAACCGTAGAAATGACGTCTTAAACCATTTGGTGCTTTTGTGAATCGGGAAAAATCGGGGCGGAGTTTTCCAGCAGCCAGTTAAAAGTTTACAATTAATTTGATGGTTTCTTGCTTTCATTACCAAGAGAGATAACTGATAGTTGTAGAAACGTAGAAACATATGTCTTAAACCATTTAGTGCTTTTCTGATTCGGATAAATTGATGCAGCATTTTCAAAGGCGTAGCGCCCATTATGCACAGTACGCATGTGCGTAATGCAAAAAAATCCGGGAATAGGTCGAGTAATAGTCTGTAATTGTTCTATAAAATATCTTCTTAAAATTGACTTGAAAAAAGATAGAAAAAATGCCTCACAAAAGGCTCAGAATGCATCTACAGGCATCTCAAGTTTCAAAATTTTCAGGGGGAGAATCCCCCTGAATCCCCCCAGTCAGGCACGCCTTTGGCGTGCGTAATGCTAAATTTTTCTGGCTACGCCCCTGATGTTCTAGCAACCACCATTAAAAGTTTATAATTAATTTGATGGGTTTTGTTTTTCATTACCAAGATAGATAACTAATAGTCGTAGAAACACATGTCTTAAACCATTTGGTGCTTTTCTCATTCAGAGGAATTGATGCAGAGTTTTACCAGCAGCCACTGTTAAAAGTTTGTAATTAATTTGATGGTATTTTGTTTTCATTATCAAGAGAGATAACTGATAGTCGTAGAAATGTAGAAATGTAGTTCTAAGAGTATGTCTTAAACCATTTGGTGCTTTTGTGAATTGATGCAGCGTTTTCCAGCAGCCACCGTTAAAAGTTTATAATTAATTTGATGGTATTTTGTTTTTATTATACTCTATGTGAGAGTCAACCAGCATGTTGCATAACAGATCCAATTAATGAACAAACAGACAATAAAGTCTGTTTTGTTTAACGACACCACTAGAACACATTGATTTATTAATCATCGGCTATAGGATGTCAAACATATGATCATTTCAACACAGTCATAGAGAGAAAACCCGCTACATGTTTTCATTAGTAGCAAGGGATTTTTTATATGTATCATCCCACAGACAGGATAGCACATACCACAGCCTTTGGTATACCAGTCGTGGTTGACTGGCTGGAATGAGAAATTACCCAATGGTCCCACGTAACCGACGGGGATCGATCCTAGACTGACCATGCATCAGGCTTGCGCTTTACCAATGAAGTGAACAATATATAGGGTTCTAGGTGTGTTACTGATTGTCTGTGTGTACATGTATGCATGGTGTAACCAAAGTACAGGGTTAAACTGTAACCTCTGATTGCATACCACCACCATGAACACGTGGGGGGGGGGGGGTGGTTTCAACTTCCAGAACCCACCCCATGCATACACACCTGACCACTAAAATTTTGTATGCATTTCAGTACAATTTCTATGTCAGAATATATTCTGTGGGAAAAATAGGGTGATATTCAGGGGGGCCATGTAACTGTTATTTTTAGGACGTACACTCACTTTGTAACTACCATGCAAAAATCAATTTAGGATGACTGCAAACATTTTAGTTATCCACCCTTATGCCATCATTTTGCTGTTATATAAATGAAGGGATGTACATGCTCAATTGTGAATGAATGAATGAATGAATGAATGAATGAATGAATGAATGAATGAATAAATGAATAAATACATGTATATGAACAAAAGAATGAATCAATGAATATTAAGAGTAGTCTGTCTCAATAAGCTATATTAAGTAAGGTATAACAAATTAATTTATTTACTGTCAAATTACAATTGCAATGTTATTTGAAAAAAAAAAAAAGAAAAAAAAAAGAAGAATACCAATGTAATAAAATATCAACTGTAAATACCTAAACGAATTAATGATCAGTAAATTGAGGACTCTATGTCATAGTAGCTACATTATTAAATAAAGTGGCTGTCTAAAAGATCCTTTAAAAAATATTTTTAAAATTATTTATTAAAGGGACATACCCTATTTTTTAAACACTACAGCACATTTTTCACTATAAGAGTCGTTTATGATCACTGAAATCAGTCGTTTATGATCACTGAAATCAAACATTACTTATATTTTATTGTTTAGATTATCCATTTCCATACAACCGAAGTGTTTCTGGTCATCCTGGTGTTTCTATTACCACAAACTGCATTTTTTTCATATTTTAAAAAACCGCATGTGCGTCTGAGAAGTAACTGTTATGGAGTCACATTTTAGTCTATTTTTAAGGGTATTTCAACGTCACGGACTCTTGTTTCATTCTGTTGTATCCAAATTTGTTACAGGTTTGTAAGTTAACCAAACTTTTACGGGTTGAAACTAGAGTCTAGGTGAAAATTATGCCTCAGTGTTTAAAAACTAGGGTATGTCCCTATAAATTGTATTGCAGTGGTGTGTTTAAAAAAAAAAACTCACAAAAAAGACCAACAAGCCCAAAACGAAACCATAACAGTTTAGCATTGCAAGATAAGAAGAAAGTGTTGCATGATACCTATGTGCACTTTGTGTAGACTGGTGTTCTGTCAGTTTTACACAGCATTAGGTGAGATTTGCATCTCCACAGAATACCAGTGTAATTATTAGGAACTCAGAATATGGAGATTAGAGTTTTGAGTGAAAGACGATTTGCTACACATGAACTCGTACATATATCATTTTGTCAGATGGTGAGAGATAATAAGCTATGGATTATTTTCTACATCAAAAACAGCTCTACATGGACCAAGGTCTGATAAAAGGGGCAAATATCTGTGGCTGTTCTTTTTAAGTGTTTCTAAGTTTAGGGTCACATACCACGATTAATATATCCTTCAACCTTTCTTTTATAAATATAAAGATAATTTTGTTGTTTTAAAAAATATCCAAAACATTTAAAGCATGACATTGATGGTCTCATCAAGGCTTCCAGAAAAAAAGGAGTTAAAGAGACAGACCCTAGTTTTTAAACACTACAGAGCCGTTTATAATTACTGAAATTAAACTTTACTTATATTTTATTGTTTAGATTACACATTTCCGTACAACCGAATATTATATGGTCTTTTGTATATTTTAAAAAAAATGCACGTGCATCTGAGAAACAATGCGAAGTGATCTCCATGGTCCAGTGGATAAGCTGCTGGACAATCAAGCTGACAACAGTGGTTCAAATCCCGTCAAAGCTGGCTCATACATTCATTCGTCTCTCTCATCTATCTCCCTCTGCCTACCATTCTCATTATCTTAAAATAAAAAACTTTCCAATTTCTCCCACGATTTCAATCTGTTTCGACCAGATTAATGATTAATTAATCAGTGTGCTCTAGTGGTGTCAATAACCCAAACAAACAAATTAAACTCAGTGGGCATAAACCAGCGAGTTTGCCTGTTGAATATTACATGCATGACAGGGCTCAAAATTGTAGCCTGTGAATAGTGAAAGGCATCCATTTTGTTCAGACACAGCAGGCAGAAGAGAATTTGGAAGTGAGACAAAAATGCAGTACAGTAATCTCATCTGCTATTTAACTCATGATTCTGTGCTTGTAATTCCATAATAATCTATAGTCTGTCCCATCATTTTATAAAAATGTTTTTTTGTAAATAATTTCAGTTTGGTTTGACGTAAGAAGAAAAGTAAAAGTGTTTTGGAAATAACACAAAAATACCATTTTTGTGTACAATCTACAAATCAGTTGGCTCAAAAATTAATAATGTGTAGTAAATTTCATAGTATGAAAAAAGGCATTCCATGTGACACGGACTATAGACTATATACACCTCAGAGGTCCTAATTTTTCACACACCATCCCAAACCCTTCCCTCACCCCATGCTGTCTAATTTTCAGCAGGTCATATTATTTATTAGCAGGACATATTTCCTCTGGCCTGACAACAAAGATCAGGCCATATTTTACATCACATTTCGAGCCCTGCATAAATGCCTGCTAAATTCTACCCATAGAATGATTTTCTGCTCTTCTACTGAACATAAACTGAAAGAAGGAAAGAAATGTTTTATTTAATGACGCACTCAACACATTTTATTTACGGTTATATGGCGTCGGACATATGGTTAAGAACCACACAGATATTGAGAGAGGAAACCCACTGCCGCCACTTCATGGGCTACTCTTTTCGATTAGCAGCAAGGGATCTTTTATATGCACCATCCTGCAGACAGGGTAGTACATACCACAGCCTTTGGTATACCAGTCATGGTGCACTGGCTGGAATGAGAAATAGCCCAGTAACTCGAACAAAAGTGATTGTCTGCTACTAGAGAGGTTAGTAGACACAGTATACTCTAACCCCTGAACCAAACATGACTCTTCTATATTAAAAAATAGACTGGTACTCAGTGGCATATGTCTGAACCACATGTAGGTACCGCACTCAGCACATTAAACCGGCCTCGGTGGTGTCGTGGTTAGGCCATCGGTCTACAGGCTGGTAGGTACTGGGTTCAGATCCCAGTCGAGGCATGAGATTTTTAATCCAGATACCGACTCCAAACCCTGAGTGAGTGCTCCACAAGGCTCAATGGGTAGATGTAAACCACTTGCACCGACCAGTGATCCATAACTGGTTCAACAAAGGCCATGGTTTGTGCTATCCTGCCTGTGGGAAGCGCAAATAAAAGATCCCTTGCTGCTAATCCGAAAGAGTAGCCCATGTAGTGGCGGCAGCGGGTTTCCTCTCAAAATCTGTGTGGTCCTTAACCATATGTCTGACACCATATACATGTAACTGTAAATAAAATGTGTTGAATGTGTCGTTAAATAAAACATTTCTTTCTTTTACATGTAGGTGTTCCGTGTATTTTGCTTGCTAAGCTAAAAGAAAAAGTGTTTGTCTGCTGCTAGAGATGTTAGCTCTAGCTATTGAATCACTCATAGCTCTTTGGTTCTGAACATAAACTGGTACTCAAAGGTATATGTCTGGACTGCATGTAGATGTTCAGTGTATTCTGGTTGCTACACGTATACATGTAATCTTATCTGAAAGAACTGAAGCTCTGTTTCTTCCACTCTAACCACTACACCAACCATGGCTTTCCTACATTGAAAATAGACTGCTACTCAGTGACATAAGTGTATGTCTAGGTCTTCAGTGTATTCTGGTTGCTATGTATATGTAAGCTAAGAACTGAAAGCCCATTTCTGCCACTCTCTAACCACTAAACCAACCGTGGCTTTCCTACATTGAAAATAGACTGCTACTCAGTGACATAAGTGTATGTCTAGGTCTTCAGTGTATTCTGGTTGCTATGTATATGTAAGCTAAGAACTGAAAGCCCATTTCTGCCACTCTCTAACCACTAAACCAACCGTGGCTTTCCTACATTGAAAATAGACTGCTACTCAGTGACATAAGTGTATGTCTAGGTCTTCAGTGTATTCTGGTTGCTATGTATATGTAAGCTAAGAACTGAAAGCCCATTTCTGCCACTCTCTAACCACTAAACCAACCGTGGCTTTCCTACATTGAAAATAGACTGCTACTCAGTGACATAAGTGTATGTCTAGGTCTTCAGTGTATTCTGGTTGCTATGTATATGTAAGCTAAGAACTGAAAGCCCATTTCTGCCACTCTCTAACCACTAAACCAACCGTGGCTTTCCTACATTGAAAATAGACTGCTACTCAGTGACATAAGTGTATGTCTAGGTCTTCAGTGTATTCTGGTTGCTATGTATATGTAAGCTAAGAACTGAAAGCCCATTTCTGCCACTCTCTAACCACTACACCAACCGTGGCTTTCCTACATTGAAAATAGACTGCTACTCAGTGACATAAGTGTATGTCTAGGTCTTCAGTGTATTCTGGTTGCTATGTATATGTAAGCTAAGAACTGAAACCCCATTTCTGCCACTCTAACCACTAAACCAACCATGGTTTTCCTACATTGGAAATAAAATGGTACTCTGTGGCTTCTATCTGAACTCTAGGTATTGGTGTAGTCTGGTTGTACAAATAAGTTAAGAACAGCAATCCTCTAACCACTTGGACCAATCCTTGGTTTTCCTGTATTGAAAATAGACTGGTACTCTGTGACATATTACTGAATTACAGGTCGTCAGTGTATTCTGGTTGCTGAGCTAAGAACTGAAAGCCCATTTCTGCCACTCTAACCCCCGAACCAGTCACGGCTTGCGTACATTATTGAAAATAGACTGGTACTCTGTAACATATGTCTGAACTAGGTGTTCTGCGTGTTATGGATGCTAAACTAAGATGGAAAACCTCCCTGCTAATAGAGATGCCATTAGAAGAAAATTAGTTGTTATGTTTCTCGCATCTATCTAGGAGGGAGGCAGTTTCCAGCATGCTGCTGTGTGTGAACTTAAAGGGGCTCTGACTACACACATCTGACTAAACGCATCTGACTACACACATCTGACTATACACATCTGACTAACACATCTGACTACATGCATCTGAAAACACGCACCTGACTACACGCATCTGAGTACACGCATCTGACTACATGCATCTGACTACACACAACTGACTGCATCTCCCCCTCCCCCCCTTGGAATGTAATGGATGGATGGTTGGATGAATGAATGGATTGATGGATGTATGGACAGATACACGGATGGACAGATGGATGGGAATGTGTATGGAAGTTTGGATGAATGGATGAGTGGATGGCTAGGTAGATGAATGATGAGAATGTACTGACTAAAGGAGGAATGAATGAATAGGAATGAATGGGAGTGTGGATGGATGGTTGGACGGACGGATGGATGGACAGACATGAATGGGAAAGTGGGTGGATGGGTGGGTGGATGGATGGATGGATGGGTGAGTGAGTGGGTTGCTGGGTAATTTTTGGGGTGGGTGTTTTATGGTTGGATGGATGGATGGATGGATGGACGCACGGACAGATGAATGGAAATGTGGGTGTATGAATCGCTGGACAATGATAGATTTTCAAAGGAAAACGACTTTAAGTAAACAAAGACGAAAATGAGAAATGACAATTAAGAAATGAATGAGTGTATATTTATAAGTGACAGAATAATCTTGTATGGAAAGTTCAAGCCCAAGGGGACATAATCTACTTGTCACAGAGAATGGCGAACTGGTTTCTCTGATTGATAATTTCCGCTGTTTTACTCTTTCTCTCTTTTTGTTCTCCTACCTTGCAGCTATATTATTACTAATTACGAGCCCATAAACTTTGAGATATTAAAAAAATATTAATAGAATCTGTCACCATTGTGAGGTATAGATAAGGCTATTCCAACCCGAGGGACAAAATTTTTTTTTTGAGGGTTTACCAAAAACCCCATTTTGTCCCGAGGGTTGGAATTGCCTTATCTGTACCTCACAACGGTGATTGATTCTTTTTCTTGCCCATTTAATTTTAGTAACAAATCAATTAATTTTGTAAGCGACGGTTTGTTAATAATTGTAGAACGATACGTAAACATTTTACCTACAAACTCATTTAATCATATGCAGGGAAAATATCGTCCAATTTATGCAACAACATAAAAATGTAACAACTTACCAATAAATATAAAGTTGAAAATATTAATTTGTTTAAATATTTTTAAAACAATGATACACAGTGAAATGGCAAACAGAATGTTAAAAACCATAAGTTATGACATCAATCATCGTAAAACATGAGTTATGACGTCACACATATGTAGAAATCATCTAGCCCTCGGGTCGGACAGATATTTCTAGCACTGTGCAAAAACTGGATAACCTTGTCCAGTGGGGAAGAAAAAATCTTATTTTAACTATTTTCCTGAAGCAATATTCTTACTACATATACAAGCTAGTACATGGCTTTACAGATTATGAAATTTATTATTATTAAAAAAAAATCGATAAAATGTTTTTTAATTTTGCTTAAAAATTAATTTTGTTTTCTGCTAAATCCTAGCAACACCACTGATTTATTTAACTTATGTTTCAACAACCATAGTATAGTTAATATTGTTGTGGTATATATATTATTTCCCTTTACTAAATTCTCTAATTCTTACTAGTTATTTTTTTCCCCACAGTGCCATGCCAGTCTCCTCTGCACTGATTTAAATATCCATTCAACAATTAATAATTTATACTATTAAGATTTAAAATTAAAAAGAACTTAAACCTTGCTTAAACCTTTAATTAAAAAAAAAAAAAGTTAAAAAAATATCATAAACTATTTTCTTGCAGCAATTCTATTTTCCTCGTCACATTCACGATGTCCTGCTATTCTTCCTGTACTATTTTCCTGAAACAAATTGTCACTAATTTAAGTTCCAACAACCATGTAATATTGTTAACACGGTTTGTTCACTTTTAGAAAACTTTAAAAATAACACACAAAAAAAACCTACCAGAAAAAAACACCAACCTCTTTAAAATCTTTTATTTTGTTTTTCCCTGCAGCAAATTAAAAGTAATTATTTTTTCCCACAATGCCACGCTGTTCCTGGTAGGAGATCCATCTTCCAGTGACCTGTGCACCTGGACTTGATTGCCATTCTGTTGGCCTCCAGGTAATCTAATGCATCATGCCAGGCCCACGTTTATCAGTGGTTCACAATAACATACCGGCTGGCTGTTGGATACTTAATGTATCACACACCCACTGGAGGCAAATATCAGCTGTTGGGCGATGACGGGGATTTCATTTTAAAATGGTGATATCCCACTCACCTTTTATAACGACCATCTATAAATATAAAAAAAAGATACTCCCCCCCACAAAAAAAAAAACCCCAACAAAACCCCCCACAAAAAAACCCCAACAACCCACACCAAAACCCACACCATAAAACAAAAAACATTACAACTTGTATAACAAAACACCTTTTAAAACAAACACCTGTGAATATAAATCTGATATAAAATGACTATCTGTAGATAAAATAATTGTTATACCACTCAGTTGTATTTAAAAATATTTGTTTATACATCAACCTGTATATGAAAAATACTTTGCAGAACAGCCACCTGTATATATTAAAACTACTTTGTATAATAACCATCTGTACATTAAAAATATGTTGTATAGCAAATATGTTGTGTGTATAAAATAGTATTAAAATAACCATGTCAGACACCAAATAACCTTAGTTTACAGTGTGCTAAGCTAGGTGTCATTAAACAAATATTTCTTACCTTTCTTCTTTTCCCACCCTTGCTATCTAGACAAAGTATCGATTGCCTTGCCTTGCCTTGCCTTGCCTTGCCTTGCCTTGCCTTGCCTTGCCTTGCCTTGCCTTGCCTTGCCTTGCCTTGCCTTGCCTTGCCTTGCCTTGCCTTGCCTTCTCTCCCCTTCCCTTCCCGTCCCTTCCCTTCCCTTCCCATCTCTTCCTTTCTCTTTCCATCCCATCCCATCCCATCCCATCCCATCCCATCCCATCCCATCCCATCCCATCCCTTCCCTTCCCTTCCCTTCCCTTCCCTTCCCTTCCCTTCCCTTCCCTTCCCTTCCCTCCCCTCCCCTCCCCTCCCCTCCCCTCCCCTCCCCTCCCCTTCCCTTCCCTTCCCTTCCCTCCCCTCCCCTCCCCTCCCCTCATTCCCCATCCTTTCCCTTCCCTTCCCTTCCCATCCCTTCCCTTCCCTTCCCTTCCCTCCCCTCCCCTCCCCTCTCCTCCCCTCCCCTTCCCTTCCCTTTCTTTCCTTGATGTTTGAAAGATGTGTCATTGGTGTAATAAATACTAATACTACATGGGTACTATAAAGATGTGTCATTGGTGTAATAAATACTGATACTACATGAGCATGTGGGTACTATAAAGATGTGTCATTGGTGTAATAAATACTGATACTACACGAGCATGTGGGTACTATGAAGATGTGTCATTGGTGTAATAAATACTGATACTACATGAGCACATGGGTACTATAAAGATGTGCCATTGGTGTAATAAATACTGATACTACACCAGCACGTGGGTACTATAAAGAAGGTATCATTCGTGTAATAAATACTAATACTACACCAGCACGTGGGTACTATAAAGAAGGTATCATTCGTGTAATAAATACTGATACTACACCAGCACGTGGGTACTATAAAGAAGGTATCATTCGTGTAATAAATACTGATACTACACCAGCACGTGGGTACTATAAAGAAGGTATCATTCGTGTAATAAATACTGATACTACACCAGCACGTGGGTACTATAAAGAAGGTATCATTGGTGTAATAAATACTGATACTACACCAGCACGTGGGTACTACAAGACATTTATAAGCAGACACACCAGTGTGATAATTTGTTTATTATTAGACTACAGTTGTATATAAAATCGAAAGTAATGGCTTTTCTATGATTGCTGGATTCCTGGGATACCAACATGTATGTAGCTCTTATAGGTGGAAGAGTGGTTTTTTATCATTCCACCTCACCATCTTTGTATTGCATACATCTTCCTGCGTTATGTGATAGTTACAGATGTGTTTATTTTTAACCTTGTTGATAATAAACATTCTTTATGTGTGTATATAAATAATGTGTTTAAAATAGCTTTGGCATAGAAACCTTGTGGTACCCACGACCCCACTATGTTTGTTTTTTAGGTTGTTTTATAGTTACTGTGAAATACTTATGTAAAAATGTAGAAGGTTTTCGCTCTATGACTGTACGTCAGAATTACCGAATGTTTGACATCCATTAGTCGACGATTAATAAATCAACGTGCTCAAGATTGTAGTCTCGTGAAACCAAAGAAACCTTTTATTATATTTCTTTTTTATGAGCTTAAATTTTAGCAATTTTGCTTAAAAAACAAACCAAAAAACCCACACATTTTGTTGGGTACTTAAATTGGAAGATCTATATAAAAATTAGTTTTCTGGACTTTCGTTTTTTGCAATGCCTGAACATACATATGTATATAGATGAAATATTGTATATAGATTTATCATATATGGTTACATATCAAGTTTAACTTTCATGACAATTTTCACACAGTTTTGGCCCTTAAAGGGACATTCCTGAGTTTGCTGCAATGTTTAAGATGTTACCGACTAACAGAGACTTTTTAACGACTGTATTTACATATGAAATATATTTTTCTGCATAAAATATTAGTGGCTGTATATTAAAAATGTTTCTGATCGTTCTAATATTTGTACTAGGTTAAATTACATTTTATTTCCTAAAATATATTTTTTCCTACGTACGAAATTATTTGAAGACAAAATCCAGTTTGGGTTTCTTACAAATATTAAGATGACCACAAACACATTGAATATACACACACTAATATTCTAAGCAAGAAAATATATATATTTAATATGTAAGTTTAATCGTACAAATATTTTATTAGTCGGAAACTCAGGAATGTCTCTTTAAACGTAAGAGATATTAAAATTTGTTTGACTAAGTAGCAGACATGAATTGCTTTAGCAGTACTCTCAGAATGCTTGTCTTTCAATACATTTCCCAGGAGAGCATGTCTTGGGGCCACTATACACTTTGCTGGCCATAGTCTAAATCCACTACACCACTCCCCTGCTAAAATTTGTGCATTTGTACCTGTGAGATTCACCCCCCTTCCCCCTGTCAGTACAGTTGTTGACTGTTATAAGCAGCAGGTGGTGTTTGACTTATGGAGGCAGTAAGTGCTTCTAGTAAAAACTGAGTAGTGTGTTGTGAAACCCAGTCATTTGTTTACCATGTCCGTCCGACCCCTATAATTACCCAGAATACACTGCTGCATGTATAAAACATTATGCTGCTAATTTAAGCCAGTTTCTGTCATGGCTAGGAAGGAATGTTTGCTTGTGAGAGAGATTGAGAGTGTGAGAGCGAGAGTGAGAGTGAGAGAGAGAGAAACGGAGAGAGACAGAGAGAGGAATAGACAGAGAGATAAAGAGAGACAGAGAGAGGAACATGGAAAGAGAGATGGAGGGACAGAGTAAGAGAGATGGAGGGAGAGAAATGGTCAGAGAGAGAGAGAGGGAAGGACAGAGGAAGGGAGGGATAGACAGATGGACGGGCGGACAGACAGAGACACACACATAGAGAGAGGGAAGGAAGGACAGAGAGAGAGAAAGAGACAGAGAGGAACATGGAAAGAGAGATGGAGGGACAGAGGAAGAGAGATGGAGACAGACAGACGGACGGACAGACAGACAGACAGAGAGAACCCTGCTGTTTAATGCTAATGGAAAAGACTACAAGACTGCATTCAATGTCAGGATTACGAAATGTTTGAAATACAAGTTAGCCAATATAATGGCACAAAAATACATCATCTATTGGGTTTCAAACAATGATAAACATATGAATCAATTGATGATCAGCTATGTCCCACCCCCGCCAAAAAAACAACAACCCAAAAGGTTGAAAGAGCAAATTGTCCTTACACACAAAACATGCATCAGGTGTTTTGCATCCTCATTTCCAACACAATTAGTTAGCTATGGCAATCGTTTTCAATCTGAGGATAGATTGTTTTTGAAAATGGATTCCATCGGTAATTGCAAAGTATTTGATATTCATTCCTCACGAACAGGAAGTCGTATCATCGGCAGCCATTGTTTGTAAACAGTGCTGTCCATTTGTCTATCGTGTTTCATTCCGCTAGTTGCCTGTCTGCAGGAGGTAATACTGTTACTGTTTTGTTTGTACATTATATTTTCACTTCTCGATATCATGTATCATTTTGTTAATTGCAAACAAACAGAAGAAAAGAATAAAAGACCAAAACAGAAGTTGTGATAATGTGAAAGACAAAAATATGATTCCGAGATCTCATTGAATTATAATTATGATTATAGTTGTAGATGAGTTGCAAGTCGTGATAATGTGAATGACAAAAATATGATTCTGAGACTCATTAATTATAATTATGACAGTAGATGAGTTGCCTGTAAGCTGAGATTTCAGAAAGATATAAGGATGGGATGATTTGTTTGTTTTGTGTTTTCGATTCAGTTTGGTCCACAGTTCGATTTATTTGTGATACTTTCCCCAAGTACTTGTAGTAGAACAAGTATGTCAGCTATCATACATACATTTTCATAAACCACTTTAAGAGCAGGACACTATATTTTTAATGGTTATTTGCAAAATAATTGTAAATATAGAGAGGTTATTACCAGAGTGTTTTTCGGTATCATCAGTATCATATATTAGGAATAAAAATTGTACAGGCTCGCATAATACATTATTTTTATTCCTAATATATGATATTGACGATACCGAAATACATGAGGGTAATAATCTCTTTATCATATAATCTCAAGCTTAATACAACATGTTTTTGTAAACTGTACACACAACTTTAATTCCAGTCTGCCATTACTAGATATTCAAATGACGTAAGAATATGTGGCGCGGTGTATTTTTGAATGGAAATGACGTCAAACTCGAATGACATCATTTTGGATGCCCTTACATCAAAACAAACCAGGGTTTAACTTTTTTTTGTTTTCTGAATGCTGGATAGCTTTAGTGTCAAATTGCCATTGAAATGTTTTTATTCGATGACTATGAATGCATACGTCAATTATGGAGTGTCACACAAGTACGTTTGCTTAAATGTCAATAAACCTAGTGCCGAGTCCTCAACTAATTTACATCTAAGTTGCAGAGTTATCAAATTCTTAAAGTATGTGATCTTAAAAATATCACATACTTTGATTGCACTGAAAATGTCAGATATTATATGATAAAAAATTATATCACCACTAGAGAAAAAAAAGAGCATTTTTACCATGTCGTAAATTCACGGGTTCGGTGCTGGATCTGAACTAGACATAGGGTCACCGTCGCCCATACAGACTTGTCAGGTGTAAGGGAATTGAGCACTGTGATTGGCTGAAATACTTTACAGGTCATTGGGATTACCAGCAAGGTGAAGAATTGTTTATACAGAAGTTTACAGATTGGAAAATGATGCATCAAACCATGGGCCTAAAATAACGATTTGCGCAAAACTTGATTAATCGTCCCATTGATTTATTATTCATTGGTTAATATATGTCAAACTTTTGGTAATTGTGAAATATCTAGACTTATAGAGAGGAAACCCACTACATTTATCTATTAGCATCAAGAGATTTTTTTTATATGCACTTTCCCACAAACAGGAAAGCACATACTGTTGCCTTAAAAACGTTGATACATCATTTGTGGAGCACTGGTTGTGTAATGGGGGTGGGGGTGGGAGTGGGGGATTGGGTGGGTGGCGGAGGTCCCATAGTAATGCATGAACCAAGTGTGTCGACGTGAAATGTTGAGACACTGTAAGTTAAAATGTACTGAGGTGTCATTAAACAAACATTCCTTTCCTTTCTTCTCTCGACCATATATCAAAATAACACAATGTTAGACACCAAATAGCCGTAGTTTAAAATGTACTATGGAAGGAAGGAAGGAAAATTTGATTTAACGACGCACTCAACACATTTTAATTATAGTTATATGGTGTTGGACATATGGTTAAAGGGCCGCACAGATATTGAGAGAGGAAACCCGCTGTCGCCACTTCATGGGCTACTCTTTTCGATTAGCAGCTTTTAAGGGATCTTTTATATGCACCATCCCACACAGGATAGCACATACTAAACCAAAGCCTTTGATATACCAGTCGTGGTGCACTGGCTGGAGCGAGAAATAGCGCAATGGGTCCACCGACGGGGATTGATCCCAGACTGACCACACACCGAGCGAGCACTTTACCACTGGGCTACACCCCACCCTCTAAAATGTACTTAAGTGTCGTTCAACAAAAATATTCATTTCCTTCATGTTCATTTGACGAAAACGACAAAGGCAGTTATTTCTCCTGTAATGGTGAAATTCAAGGCTTATCCGTTGACACATGTGCTGATGTTCAACTAGATAAGAACATACAAAAACAATCCTCCATATTGATTTTGATTTTTGTTTCATTTTTTAAAACAATTTTTCTCCGTCACTAATTTCCATCAGACTACTTTGTCGGCTACAGTTGCATCTAATTAGCGTGTCTAAAAATATTGACAAATGTGTATGTGTCAAAAGCAGTATGACACTAAAATAAACTTAATAAAATAAACCCCAGACACCACCCCCACACCTCCACCCCCACACATCCACCCCCACCCCCACATCCACCTCCATCTACTCCCTCCTTTGCTGGTTCTGTGAACGTAGTTATTGAGAACGTCCAGTATGCTGTTCTTTCTGGCATAGCTTTACAAATTGGATTATCAATATTACCAATATTGGGGGGGGGGGGGGGGAGGGGGATGTGTAGCTATGAGAATAGAACATTTGTTTTTCACTTTTTTTGTCCCCAGGCAGTGGACATCTTAATTGGTTTTGTGGGGTTCCGACTAGTGTCTTTAACCCATTGGACTTAAGGCAGCATGGTAGGCACTGGGTTCGCATCCCAGTACCGGCTGCCACCCAGAGACAGAGGCGGATCTGAGGGGTGGGGTGGGTCCTGGCCTCCTCCCTTAAATTTTGCGACAGTTATAATTTTATTACATAATAATTTTCAGTTTTTTTACGATCTACTCCTAACCTCCCCCAAAGTTCCATTAGTCATTGGGGCCCCCCTAAACGGATTTTCTAGATCCGCCACTGGGAGCGGGTTTAACGACTCAATGGGTAGTGTATGGCCGCTATACCGACTTCTCTCTCACTAACCACTGACCAGCTAACAGCCTCCTGCCCCGAGTCAGACCTCCCATCTTATCGGAAGCCGGACTCGGGATAGGCGTGTCCGAAACCATAGAGGTATATGAATATGTTAAAAACCTAACCATAACCAACTAACAAATTAACCTTCTGTCCTGGACAGACAGCCCAGATAGCTGAGGTGTATGTGCCCAGGACAATGTGCTTGAACCTTAATTGGATATGAGCATGAAAAATAAATTGAAATCAAATAATTTTCACTTTCATTCCATTTATGACTGGGTGGGATCTAGCGCAGTGGACCAACCAGTGTACGACGACTGATATAGAAAAAGAAGTTTATTAACAATTTGGTTAATGGATGTCAAACGTTTGGTAATTTTGACTCATGTCTATCCAGGACAGTGGGTTAGTTGTTAGTAGTTGGGGGTTAGTGAGAGAAAAAAGGGTGTAGTGGTCTTACACCTACCCATTGAGTCATTAAATTCACTCTGGGTGAGAGCCGGTACTGGGCTGTGAACTCTGTACCTACCAGCCTTATGTCCGATGGCTTAACCATGATACCACCGATGCTAGTTACGACTGGTATATCAAAGGCCATGATATGTGCTATCCTGTCTGTGGGAAGGTGCTTATGAATAATCCCTTGCAATTTATGAAAAAAGGTTTCCTCTCTAAGACTATGTATATGGGAAAATGTAGCAGGTTTCCTCTCTAAGACTATATGTATATGTATATGTATATGGGAAAATGTAGCAGGTTTCCTCTCTAAGACTATATGTATATGTATATGTATATGGGAAAATGTAGCAGGTTTCCTCTCTAAGACTATATGTATATGTATATGTATATGGGAAAATGTAGCAGGTTTCCTCTCTAAGACTATATGTATATGTATATGTATATGGGAAAATGTAGCAGGTTTCCTCTCTAAGACTATATGTATATGTATATGGGAAAATGTAGCAGGTTTCCTCTCTAAGACTATATGTATATGGGAAAATGTAGCAGGTTTCCTCTCTAAGACTATATGTATATGGGAAAATGTAGCAGGTTTCCTCTCTAAGACTATAAGACTATTGGTGTCAGAGTGAATTAACAAAAACTCAAACACATTTACATGTATATACATATATATATACACTGCAATGGTTGTATGGAAAAAGCCATATGGGTCTATCCACTTGGAAGAATTGAACCTGCGACCTATCACAGCTAGAAAAAGACTTCTAGGATGAAAAAACACATAACCATTTCTCAGTTTATGAATGCAAACCCATCACACCTAACAATGAAGTTTGTTTTGTTTAACGACACCACTAGAGCACATTGATTAATATGGTCATTTTGACTGTCATAGAGAGGAAACTCTCTACATTTTCCCATTAGTATCGAGGGATCTTTTATATGCCCCATCCCACAGACAGGATAGCACATACCATAGCCTTTGATATACAAGTCGTGGTGCACTGGCTGGAACAAGAAATAGCTCAATGGGCCCACCGAAGGGGATCGATCCTAGACCAACCGCGAATCAGGTATGCACTTTACTACTGGGCTACGACACGCCCCCATTAGCAATGAAGACCATTTTTCCAGTTTATAAATACAAACCCATCACATCGAGCTTGGAAGGAAGGAAATGTTTTATTTAACTACGCACTCAACACATTTTAAGTTACAGTTATATGGCATCAGAGATCTAGCTTGGAAACACATAACCATTTTCCCCGCCTTATTAATAGAAAAATTAGTTGCTACGTCCCGTCCCCCATTAGCACTGAAGACACATAACCATTTTTCCAGTTTATAAATACAAACCCATCACATCTAACTTGGAGACACATAACCAATCCCCCCCCCCCCCCCCCCCCCGGCCTTATGAATAGTAACGAGAAGTTAAATGGACTCCTAAAGGAACTAAATGGTTCTGAAGAAATGCGTGTGGTATCGAGACGACGGGGGAAATGTTTCGAGGAGTTGTCCACCCATCAACCAACTGTCCGGCCGCCCGCACTCGAGGGGAAAACGGATATTGCGCGTTATTGATTTGAAGATGTCCCAGATGAGACCGTTAGTATTTTCGAGGTCATTCCATTACCGGACGGAGAGCCATTTACATGTTCACTTGTTACTGGATTGTCGTACGTCGCCGTGTTCGTACAAGTGGTTTCATTATCTCTCTTCGTCACCCGCGAGATCAGTCGTAAATATGGAGCACCAAAGCCGCCATGATTTAGCAGACATGATGGTCGGAAAATATTACACTATATAAGGATAGAATGAAATAAACAGTTAGTTGCCGAGTGTTCAGTCCTGCTGCACATAAAAGCCCTGCCCAATTTATATGAAATATTAAATGGGGTTGGGGAGGGATGGAGGGGAGGAAGGGGGAGAGAGAGAGAGGAGAGAGAAAGGAGAAAGAGAGAAGAGAGAGGTAGAGAGAGAGAGAGAGAGGGGGAGGGAGAGAGGGAGAGATGGAGAGGGAGGGAGCTTGAGAGAGAGGGAGGGAGCTTGAGAGAGAGGGAGGGAGCTTGAGAGAGAGAGAGAGAGAGAGAGAGAGAGAGAGAGAGAGAGAGAGAGAGAGAGAGAGAGAGAGAGAGAGAGAGACAGAGAGAGAGAGAGAGAGAGAGACAGACAGACAGACAGACAGACAGACAGACAGACAGGAGGGAGGAAGATAGGGAGAGAGATGTAGGGGGAGAGAGAGATATAGGAGAGAGAGAAGAGAGAGAGACAGGGAGACAGAGAGGGAAGGACAGGGAGGGAGAGATAAAGAGAGAAGAAAGACAAAGTGAGAGTAATAATAATGAATGAATGTTTAACGACACCCCAGCACAAAAAATACATGAGGTATCAAACTAAAATGCAAACCTAAAGGACAAACTGAGAGAGACACACACAATAAAATAGTACGCTATACAGCTACATTTAAAAAAAACCCCGTTATCTAATATCCTCAAAGACCAGGTTTAGAACAAATTTAAATGTCCAAAGTTTGTTTTGTTTAACGACACCACTAATATATCCTATTGTTTGTTTGTACAAAGCCATCTTAGCCCTAAGATCACCGTAAGTGCATAGCTACCTTATGCATTAAGGTGATCTTAGTGCTAAGATCGCTTTGTGCGGTGTAAATAATAAAATATAAGTACTTCTAATTTGTATGATCAAAAGCAGCTTTTATAGTGAAAAATTATGTCGCAGTGTTTAAAAACTAGGGTCCGTCACTTTAAATAACTAAACATACATATGAAATTAATCTTTTTGCAGCTACAATATCAGTGTGTGTATAATAAAATGTGTTTCTAATATATCCTATTGTTTGTACTAGTTAGGGCTGGTCGTAACCCAGTGGTAAAGCATTCGTCTGATATACAGTCAGTCTATCTTCAATTCCAGCCAGTGCACCATGACTGGTCTATCAAAGGCAGTGGTATGTGCTGTCCTGTCTGTGGGATGGTGCTACCAATGGAAAAAATGTAGTGGGTTCCCTATCTGAGTTAACGACACCACTAGAGCACATCGATTTTTTAATCATCGGCCATTGCATGTCAAAGATTTGGTAATTTATACATATAGTCTTAAAGAGGAAACCTGTTATATTTCTCCATTAGTAGCAAGGGATGCACCACAGACAGGATAGCACATGCCATAACCTTTGATGTACCAGTCATGTTTCATTGGCTAAAGTGAGAAATAGACCAATGGGTCCACCGACGGGGATCGATCCCAGACTGACCACGCATCAGGCAAGCACTTTACCACTGGGCTATGTCCCACTTGTAAATGTCCAATGAATACTTTATACATGTATATGTAAGAAGTGTGAAATATTCGACATCCAGTAGCCAATGACTGGTATATATATATATATATATATATATATATATATATATATACTCTTCAAAAAAAGTAACGCAAAGCCAGGAGTGGTGACACGTGGGCTACCGGATCTGCGAAGGTCACGTGTTGATCCATGCGCCTGGGTGCGGATCCATAATCTTGAAATGGTGCTAGGGTACACATTGAAAAGCCTCGCAACCTCTGATTGGGATTCGCCTGCTTCCAATTGTCCGACGGCATTGTTCCTCTGTGCTTCATTCAGTCTTGGCATTGTGAAAGCTACGCTGACAGTTTTAAACTGAGTACAGCTAAGTCTTGAACTCTGCACTTTTATAGGGCTTCTTGTGCCTCTTGCACGTGCACACCATGCCGACCGTTCAAATCGCTGAATTGACCGCAGGTGCGGTTTTGCGATTGTTAACTTTTTCACACCTGTCTTCAAGGTCATCAAATTCCGAACAACTTTGCTGGTGAAAATGCATTTGGTACGCTCCATTACACAACATACTTAGCGTTCGGAATACAATGTTTCCACACATCCATATTTATTAGGAAAATTTCATTTTTGCGTTACTTTTTTTGAAGAGTATATATATTTCTCATATAATATCTTACATTTTCAGTGCAATCAAAGTATGTGATATTTTTAAGATCACATACTTTAAGAATTTGATAACTTTGCAAATGAGATGTAAATTAATCGAGGTCTCGGCACTAGGTCTATTGACTTTTAAGCAAACGTACTTGTGTGACACTCCATAACTGACGTATGCATTCATAGTTATCGAATAAAAACATTTCAATGGCAATTTGACACTGAAAGCTGTCCAGCGTTCAGAAAACAAAAAAAACTTTAAGCCCTAGTTTGTTTTGATGTAAGGACATCCAAAATTACGTCATTCGAGTTTGGAATTAAAGTTGCGTGTACAGTTTAAAAAAACATGTTGTATTAAGCTTGAGATTATATGATAAAGAGATTATTACCCTCATGTATTTCAATATCGTCAATATCATATATTAGGAATAAAAATAACATATTATGCTCACCAGAGGCTCGCATGATACAATTTTTATTCCTAATATATGATATTGACGATACTGAAAAACACTGGTAATAATCTCTCTCTCTCTCTCTCTCTCTCTCTCTCTCTCTCTCTCTCTCTCTCTCTCTCTCTCTCTCTCTCTCTCTCTCTCTCTCTCTCTCTCTCTCATCAAAGGCTGTGGTGTGTGCTGTCCTTTCTCGGAAAGTGCATGAACAAATTTAGCAGGTTTTCTCTAAGATTGTATATGTCAGAATTACCAAATGTTTGACATTCAATAACCAGTGGTTAATAAATCAATTTGCTCTAGTGGTGTTGTTAAACAATACAAACATTTTACCAACACACTCAACAATCGACAAAACCCGAATATTTCTCTTTGTTAACCAAAAACAGATTACAATGACTACAAACTCCAGATAGTCGCTTTATTTATCATGAAAAGGACTGTTTGAAATAACTTGGTAATTTCTAGCATCAAGTGGAACAAGAATACAATAACGTTTATAGCTGTACACATTTGGAACAGTTTTAGAAATGGTTTGGAACATTATTCACATAAATAATCATTCTTCAGCTATTTACTTCATTCTCTACATTGGCGTCCATCCAACTGAGCCACATCCGTTTAGTTAAGGGAAAAAACCCCACAGTTGTCTTTTTTTCTTTCTTTTTTTCACATGAAATTCTAAAATAGTTTGTACAACATGTACTTCAGCACCAGTTTGTTTTTGTTTTCTTTTAGTCTAGCTGTCTATCATTGTTCACCTGCATCCATCCATCCATCCTTACATCCCTCCATCCCCTCCCTCTCTTCCTAACTCACTCCCTCCCTCCCTCCCTGCCTCCCTCCCTTCCATCCATCTATCCATCCATCCATCTATCCATCCATCTGTCCATCTAATTCCTCACCCATCCATCTGTCTGTCCATCTGTCCATAACTCACTCCATCCATCCATCCATCCATCCATCCATCCATCCATCCATCCATCCATCCATTCATTCATTCATCCATCCATCCACACTAAACACCTACCCACCCACCAACCCATCCATCCATCCTTCCCATCCCACCTGCCCATCCATCCTTCCCATCCCACCTGCCCATCCATCCATCCATCCATCCATTTATCCATCCATCTATCCATCCCATCCCATCCCATCCCACCTGCGAATACATCCATCCATCCATCCATCCATCCATTCTTCCCATACCATCCCATCCATCCATTCTTCCCATACCATCCCATCCCACCTGCCCATCCATCCATCCATTCCATTTATCCATCCATCCATCCATCCATCCATCCATCCATCCATCCATCCATCCATCCATCCATCCATCCATCCATCCATCCATTCATTCATTCATTCATTCATCCATCCATCCATCCATCCATCCCTAACTGATTCAGTCATCTATTATATCAGTCGGTCTGCCAACCAACCAACCACCCAACCAATCAGTAGATTGCTAACAAACTGGTATATCCTTGTTTGTGGTGCAAATGCGAGTGCAAGTGCGAATAATTTTTACATGCTCATATACCACTAGAGTTTCGAGCACGTCCATCCTGGGGCCTGTCTCTGGATAGCCAGGGGCTTGTCCCAGGACAGATGGTACAAATGCAACTTAACGATCGTTTGCTGTGATTCTTGACACCAGTCTGATATCGTACCTGGAACAGACCTGCCTGAACCTTAATTAGATTCAGGCGTGTTACCAACGATGATCCGGCCATCCTTATCAGTACCAGTAACTTGCAGTTCTATATGAACATGGCTCATTTATTCACTGGGTTTTTTTCCACCTTGCTGATATGTGGTTTTATTGTTGCATATGTAGATTTAATGGAAGGAAGGAAATGTTTTATTTAACAATGCACTCGACACATTTTATTTACGGTTATATGGCATCCGACATATGGTTAAGGACCACACAGATATTGAGGGACGAAACCCGCTGTCACCACTTTATGGGCTACTCTTTTTGATTAGCAGCAAGGGATCTTTTATAGGCACCACCCCATAGACAGGATAGCACATACCACGGCCTTTGATATACCAATCGTGGAGCAAGATTTAAGGGAAGCAGGATGTAGTCCAGTGGTAAAGCGCTAGCTTGATGTGTGGTCGGTGGAATGTGGGATCGATCCCCTTCAGTGGGCTATTTATCATTCCGTCCAGTGCACCACGACTGGCATATCAAAGGTTGTGGTATGTGCTGTCCTGTTTGTGGGAAAGTACATTCAAAAAATCTTTTACTGCTAATGTAGTGTGTTTCTTCTAACACTGTATATAAGAATGATCAAACGTTTAGCCGATGATTAATAAATCACTATACTCCATACTATAACAAAATAAGCTTTTTCAGTGATCATGGTGCATATAAACGATCCCTTGCTACTAATGGAAAAATATAGCGGGTTTTCTCTCTAAGACTATATGTCAAAGTTACCAAATGTTTGACATCCAATTGCCGATGATTAAAAAATCGATGTGCTCTTGTGGTGTCATTAACTCAGATAGGGAACCCACTACATTTTTTCCATTGGTAGCACCATCCCACAGACAGGACAGCACATACCACTGCCTTTGATAGACCAGTCATGGTGCACTGGCTGGAATTGAAGATAGACTGACTGTATATCAGACGAATGCTTTACCACTGGGTTACGACCAGCCCTAACTAGTACAAACAATAGGATATATTAGAAACACATTTTATTATACACACACTGATATTGTAGCTGAAAAAGATTAATTTCATATGTATGTTTAGTTATTTAAAGTGACAGACCCTAGTTTTTAAACACTGCGACATAATTTTTCACTATAAAAGCTGCTTTTGATCATACAAATTAGAAGTACTTATATTTTATTATTTACACCGCACAAAGCGATCTTAGCACTAAGATCACCTTAATGCATAAGGTAGCTATGCACTTACGATGATCTTAGGGCTAAGATGGCTTTGTGGAACGGGACCCTGGTCTGGTGGTTATAAAACTTTTAGGGTCGAATTTACGAAGCCTGTTTTTCTTAAACGCAGGTGTGTAAGCATTGTAAATGTGTGCAGTTACACGCGTGTAAGACAGGTGTTTAAGCATTGTAAATGTGTGCAGTTACACGCGTGTAAGACAGGTGTTTAAGCATTGTAAATGTGTGCAGTTACACGCGTGTAAGACAGGTGTTTAAGCATTGTAAATGTGTGTAGTTACACGCGTGTAAGACAGGTGTTTAAGCATTGTAAATGTGTGTAGTTACACGCGTGTAAGACAGGTGTTTAAGCATTGTAAATGTGTGTAGTTACACACGTGTAAGTCAGGTGTTTAAGCATTGTAAATGTATGTAGTTACACGCGTGTAAGACATACACAGGTGTTTAAGCATTGTAAATGTATGTAGTTACATGCGTGTAAGACAAACAGGTGTTTAAGCATTGTAAATGTATGTAGTTACACGTGTGTAAGTCAGGTGTTTAAGCATTGTAAATGTATGTAGTTACACGTGTGTAAGTCAGGTGTTTAAGCATTGTAAATGTATGTAGTTACACGCGTGTAAGACATACACAGGTGTTTAAGCAATGTAAATGTATGTAGTTACACGTGTGTAAGTCTAAAACAGACTTTGTAAATTCGGCCCTTAGAGTCTAGACTCGAGACTAATAAGAGTCTGAGACAATAGTGTCATGGCAACGCCATACAAACTGTATGCATGTGACGTCATTAGAGATTGAGTCTGGACTGTAAAAAAAAAAGAAGAAAAGTTTTATAAGCACGGACCCTGGTTATCCAGTGTTTTGTAATACCCCAGTATGCATTTTTCATAATTCTGCCCAGTGGTAAAGCACTCGGTTTGGGATCGATCCCCGCCAGTGGGCCCATTGAGCTATTTCTCACTACAGCCAGTGCACCACGACTGGTACATCAAAGGCCGTGGTATGTGCTGTCCTGTCTATGGGGTGGTGCATATAAAAGATCCCTTGCTGTTAATCGAAAAGAGTAGCCCATGAAGTGGTGACAGTGGGTTTCCTCCCTCAATATCTGTGTGATCCTTAACCATATGTCCGACACCATATAACCGTAAATAAAATTTGTTGAATGCGTCGTTAAATAAAAAAAATTCCTTCCTTTTTATCATAATTCTAAAAATGCATGTTTGTCTGAGAAGTAATGGTTATCGAGACGAGCTCTAGTCCATGTTTTATACTGTATTTCCCTGTTTAAACATCACAGATATTAACTTCTCTGTGTTATAGCCTTCAGGGCTCGAAATGGCCTGTGGCCAGGTCGCCAAAATACGACCAATGTCCTCTTTGGGCGACTTTAAGATTACAAAATAATGGTGTTAGTCGCCCAAATATTATTGTCATCTTTACGTGTGTAAGTCAGGTGTTTAAGCATTGTAAATGTATGTAGTTACACGTGTGTAAGTCAGGTGTTTAAGCATTGTAAATGTATGTAGTTACACGCGTGTAAGACATACACAGGTGTTTAAGCAATGTAAATGTATGTAGTTACACGTGTGTAAGACATACACAGGTGTTTAAGCAATGTAAATGTATGTAGTTACACGCGTGTAAGACATACACAGGTGTTTAAGCATTGTAAATGTATGTAGTTACACGTGTGTAAGTCAGGTGTTTAAGCATTGTAAATGTATGTAGTTACACGTGTGTAAGTCAGGTGTTTAAGCATTGTAAATGTATGTAGTTACACGCGTGTAAGACATACACAGGTGTTTAAGCAATGTAAATGTATGTAGTTACACGTGTGTAAGTCTAAAACAGACTTTGTAAATTCGGCCCTTAGAGTCTAGACTCGAGACTAATAAGAGTCTGAGACAATAGTGTCATGGCAACGCCATACAAACTGTATGCATGTGACGTCATTAGAGATTGAGTCTGGACTGTAAAAAAAACGAAGAAAAGTTTTATAAGCACGGGCCCTGGTTATCCAGTGTTTTGTAATACCCCAGTATGCATTTTTCATAATTCTGCCCAGTGGTAAAGCGCTCGGTTTGGGATCGATCCCCGCCAGTGGGCCCATTGAGCTATTTCTCACTACAGCCAGTGCACCACGACTGGTACATCAAAGGCCGTGGTATGTGCTGTCCTGTCTATGGGGTGGTGCATATAAAAGATCCCTTGCTGTTAATCGAAAAGAGTAGCCCATGAAGTGGTGACAGCGGGTTTCCTCCCTCAATATCTGTGTGATCCTTAACCATATGTCCGACACCATATAACCGTAAATAAAATTTGTTGAATGCGTCGTTAAATAAAAAAAATTCCTTCCTTTTTATCATAATTCTAAAAATGCATGTTTGTCTGAGAAGTAATGGTTATCGAGACGAGCTCTAGTCCATGTTTTATACTGTATTTCCCTGTTTAAACATCACAGATATTAACTTCTCTGTGTTATAGCCTTCAGGGCTCGAAATGGCCTGTGGCCAGGTCGCCAAAATACGACCAATGTCCTCTTTGGGCGACTTTAAGATTACAAAATAATGGTGTTAGTCGCCCAAATATTATTGTCATCTTTAGAGCTATAACACATGAGCCACTATCAATATTTGCATTCCACATTAAAATCACACTCATGGTTCACTTACCATAATTTGACAACATGCATTATCATTTTTAGGGCCACCATGTTTTTTTTGCGAGTTTCGAACCCTGACCTTATCCAAATGCGAGTTGTAGATTACTAAACTTAGTGTCCATTTTCACTAATTGAAACTAGTGTCCGCGCCTTTAAATATCTCTTGTAATCGCCAATATCTTAACACCAGAACCGACCTCAGAACAGTCCCTTTAAAACAGATATGATGTGTCCTAAATATTTTATATTAAAAGTGTACTCTATACCACAGCTTTAACTATGAAATAAGTGCAAAACGATGTAGTGTAAATATAAAAAAAGAAGAAGAAGAAAAACGTCTGATTTTAATTGCTTCGTTTGATGGTGTTTTCCTTCAGGGAGTTATGATAAGTGTTAAACCCTCTTTCAGATGTCCACAGCGTCAAGTAAATCTGTCGTATTTTTTTCCCAGCCAATATTAAATCTATCTCACTTAGTATTTCCTCTCATTGATAGCTGTTTTTTTAGAAAGTATCATACTCTAATCCAGTTTACATGCTGGCTTCCATAAGTTAGTTTTTTTTAAAATTATCATTGGCTAATCCAGTTTGCATGCTATATGTAGCTTCCATAAGGTAGTTTTTTTTAAATTATCATTGGCTAATCCAGTTTGCATGCTATATGTAGCTTCCATAAGGTTTTTTTTTAAAGTAGTATTGGCTAATCCAGTTTATATGCTGGCTTCCATAAGATAGCTTCCCCCACCCGCCTGCTACCGATTTGATCGGGCTGCTGGTGCTCCCTTGCACCTGCCAGTGCAAGTGGTCCCTCCTCTCCCCTCCCCCCACCTTTCCTGTCATGGACGGAGGAGCCGGCCAAGGCTGGCTCTTGTGCCCACGACAGGCGTGCACATAAAACCCTTTGACATGACATGACAAGATAGCTTCGTGACAATTAAGTTATAGGCTTTCTGTACCAATGGGATGATTTGAAAATGGATTTTCATGCTTTTTGACAAATTTGAAGATGTTTTTTTTTTAGGTTTATTTATTTATAATCAAACCTGTCTTAAGCAGTCACACAAGGGAGTAGAGAAAAGCGACCGCTTAAGACAGTTGGTCGCTGATTACAGGTTGCCACATAGAGAAGAAGGAAGGAAAAGTTTTATTTAACGACGCACTCAACACATTTTATTTACGGTTATATGGCGTCGGACATATGGTTAAGGACCACACAGATATTGAGGGAGGAAACCCGCTGTTGCCACTTCATGGGCTACTCTTTTCGATTAGCAGCAAGGGATCTTTCATATGCACCATCCCATAGACAGGATAGCACATACCATGGCCTTTGATGTACCAATCACATATAGAGTCTTTAAAACATTTGTTGTTGTTTCTTGTTTTACCATCGGTCCTGTTAATGAACAGATGTGTGCTTCACAGTTGACTAGAAATCAACTTTTGACATGTCCCCTCCTTCAGAAATAATGTAACAGGAATGTATTAATTTAACCGTTCTCATCAAGTTTGCTTTCTTTTTCTATTTAATTATTTAATTCCTACTTCATGCGGTGTATTGTCATAGTAAGTTAATCTGCAAATGTCAAGCGTAGCCTGCCTAGAAGCAATTAGATGCATTGCAGAGTCGTACTTTCTTTATTGGTACACGGTAGAGATGTCGGGACTGAATGGGTACTAGTATTCCTGAAGGTGTGAAGATCGCTTACTTGCTGCGCATTGTCGCTGTTGGTAAAAATATCCCTTTTATATAACAGTAAACATTTAATACAGATATTTTACCGATTTGGGATCCCATTAAGGTGGCTGCTAGCCATTAAGGAAGGTGACCACTTATTACTGGTGCATTTACATTAAAAATTGTTTGAGAGGGGGGAAAAGTGTCCGTTTACGGCAGGTGACTGCTGATTACAGGTGGCTGGTAGGACAGGTTTGACTGTATTTATTTATTTATTTATTTATGTTTTTTTTTTTTTTTTTTAAATTTAAATTAAAAAATATATATATATTTATATATTGATTGATTGATTGGTTTATTTATTTATTTATTTATTTATTTCCATATTTCAAAAGTTTTATCTATTTTTTTTATTATTATTATTTTTTATTATTATTATTATTTTTTTTTTTTTTTTACTTCAAAATTAATAACTATCCACAGTTTAACAAACATTCCTTTCTTTTCCTTTCTTAGGACTTATTTTCTTTTGGGCTTACTTCTGTGGACTTTAAATTGTGAAATAAGATAAAGTGTACTTACTGCACTTAAGACAGTCAAGTTCATGCCTTCCACATCAGACTGATTTAGCCTGATTTCCATAGAAAAACAGACCCAACTCCATTGTCATCTCTGATGGTCATCTCAAAGATGTCATAATCTAGATGACATAAACTACCAGTGCTGGGCCACGTTCCACGAAGCAATCTTAGCCCTAAGATTACCGTAGGCGCATAGCTACCCTATGCAGTTAAGTTGATCTTAGGGCTAAGATTACCATAGGCGCATAGCTACCCTATGCAGTTAAGTTGATCTTAGCCCTAAGATTACCGTAGGCGCATAGCTACCCTATGCAGTTAAGTTGATCTTAGGGCTAAGATTACCGTAGGCGCATAGCTACCCTATGCAGTTAAGTTGATCTTAGCCCTAAGATTACCGTAGGCGCATAGCTACCCTATGCAGTTAAGTTGATCTTAGGGCTAAGATTACCGTAGGCGCATAGCTACCCTATGCAGTTAAGTTGATCTTAGCCCTAAGATTACCGTAGGCGCATAGCTACCCTATGCAGTTAAGTTGATCTTAGGGCTAAGATCGCTTCCTGGGATGTAGCCCAGTGGTGAAGTGCTCGCTTGATGTGCCGTCAGTCTGGGATCGATCCCCATCAGTGGGCCCATTGGGCTATTTCTCGTTCCAGCCAGTGCATTTGGTATATCAAAGGCTGTGGTATGTGCTATCCTGTCTTTGGGAAGAAAGGAAATGTTTTATTTAACAACGCACTCAACACATTTTATTTATGGTTATATGGTGTTGGATATATGGTTATATGGTGTCGGACATATGGTTAAGGACCACACAGATATTGAGAGAGGAAACCCGCTGTTGCCACTTCATGGGCTACTCTTTTCCATTAGCAGCAAGGGATCTTTTATATGCACCATCCCACAGACAGGATAGTACATACCATTACATTTGTTACACCCTGTCTGTGGATGATGCATATAAAAGATCCCTTGCTACTAATGGAAAAATGTACTGGGTTTCCTCTCTAAGACTATATGTCAAAACTGTGGTGCCATATAACTGTAAATAAAATGTGTTGAGTGCGTCGTTAAATAAAACATTTCCTTCCTTCCTATGTGTATAAATTACCAAATGTTTGTCATCCAATAGCCGATGATTAATAAATCATTGTGCACTAGTGGCTTTGGGTCTTTAATAATACACATCTGATATACCAAAGGCCATGGTATGTGCTGTCCAGTCTGTGGAACAGTGTATATATCTCGTGATAAAAATTTTTTTTTTATCAATCTCCTACATTTCATTTTTTTATTATCCAGGTAAAAATGACATCTGTTACACTGACGTCCATTTGTTCCCTCACGAATGATTCAATTGAAATGTGATAGTAGTCATGGTAGAAATACGGTAACTTAATGGATACGAAGGCTTTCAGTATCTTGAATCCATTTTTATTCATGTCACTAGGCGGAATATCGTCTTAATTTCTGTGAGTGCAAAATTTACCGACTTCACGATATTTAAAAGTCTCTTGAAAGGATATATAGCACTGGGAGATACAAGCCATTAATCGTTTTCTTCATCTCTCTCTTGTACCGGCCTCGGTGGCATCGTGGTTAGGCCATCGGTTTACAGGCTGGTAGGTACTGGGTTTGGATCCCAGTAGAGGCATGGGATTTTTAATTCAGATACCGACTCCAAACCCTGAGTGAGTGCTCCGCAAGGCTCAATGGGTAGGTGTAATCCACTTGCACCGACCAGTGATCCATAACTGGTTCAACAAAGGCCATGGTTTGTGCTATCCTGCCTGTGGGAAGCACAAATAAAAGATCCCTTGCTGCTAATCGGAAAGAGTAGCCCATGTAGTGGCGACAGCGGGTTTCCTCTCAAAATCTGTGTGGTCCTTAGCCATGTGTCTGACGCCATATAACCGTAAATAAAATGTGTTGAGTGTGTCGTTAAATAAAACACTTCTTTCTTTCATCTCTTTCTGTACTTTTTAAATCTGAAAAAGTGCAAGTTTGTTTTGTTTAACGACACCACTAGAGCACATTGATTTATTAATACGTGGTTATTGGATGTCAAACATAATAATTCTGACATACTCCTAGAGTGGGAAAAAAGAAGAAGTTTGTTTTCTTTAACAACACCACTAGAGCACATTGATTTATTAATCATCGGCTTTTGGATGTCAAACATTTGGTTATTTTGACACAGTCATAGAGAGGAAACCCATTATATTTTTGCATTAGTAGCAAGGAATCTTTTATATATATATATATATACATACATACATACATACATACATACATACATACATACATACATACATGTGTACATACATGTGTACATACATACATACATACATACATACATGTACATACATATATATATATAGTGTTTTCCTTAGAAATTTGGCATGGCATGGTAGACAAAACACTCCCCCACTCATTCATTAGGCTTTTTAAATCTCAGTAGAGCATGGCACTGATTAAGGCAAGATGGTGCTAGACTAGTGAGGCATGGTGCTGCACCATGCTAAAACAAGCTAGGGAAAACACTAATATATATATACACCATTCCACAGACAGGATAGCACATACCACAGTCTTTGATATACTAGTCGTGGTATACTGACAGAAACAAGCAATAGCCCAGTGGGGCCCACTGACTGGGATTATATATGACCCTAGACAGACCGCGCATCAGGCTCAGGCGTGTGTTTTAATTACCACAGGGCTATGTCTCGCCCTTTGAAATCTACAAGTAGCAAAATAACAGTAAAAGAGGTTGCCAGTCCATGTGGATTCCCTGAAGCAGAAATATAACAGTAGTTTAAAATGGAGGGCGGGATTTAGCTCAGTCGGTAGAGTGCTCGCCTGAGGTGCTGTGGTAGATCCATTCTCAGATTGGTTTTCCATCACACACACACCCCCCCCCCCCATTTAACCACTACCAGTATATCAAATGCTGTGGTATGTGCTGTCCTGTCTGCAAAAGGGCATATAAAAGATCGCTTGCTAGTGGAATAAGAAAGGAAACCAGCTGCAACTGTGCCATGGATTACTTTTCTTTTTCAATTAGCAGCAAGGGTTCTTTTGTATGCACCATCCCACAGAAAGGATAGTACATACCACGGCCTTTTGTTACAACAGTTGTGGAGCACTGCCTGGAACGAGAAATAGCCCAATGGGTCCACCGATGGGGATCGATCCAAGACCAACCGCACATATGTCACAGCCTTTGCTACAGTTTGGGAGAAATACATAGTCCAATGGTCCCACCGACTGGGATCGATCCGAGATTGATCGCACATCAGGCAACAATTTACCACACACTCAGTCTCTTGTGTAATTGCTAACCCAGGTTTGTGTGACGAGGAAATCCAATCTGATTAAAATTAGCTCTACTGGTCTCACCAGTAGATCTAACAGCATTGCGTGGACTCCCATGTCCAGGTGACATTTCATCTATAAATAACAATTTAAATATCGACCAATTACACTTCGCCTTTTATAGTGTTATTCGGGAGCATACAAATTCTAAAAATATTGGTCGAGACTATTTATGCAATAGGCGAACTTGTTGGTCTATTTCAACAGAAAAAAAACAGGGGGAAAAGTGCAGTAATAAACTCTGGATTGTATACTAGTATAAACAGATTTTATGGTATACCATCACGTTTTTTTTTTTTTTTTTGTCTTGAAACAAATGTTATATAAAATTTATATTGAAATTAGTTTCCGGCATACTTCGTAATTCACCCGAATCATTTTGTATACCATCGGCATAATCCCAAATGTTTTCAAATTCTTTTCAAATCACTGCCATGATTTTGCAAGTAAGGTTTTGATTGGTCGAATGAAAGGTCAACTGGACATGAACTCCAACAGGCTGCTGTTAGATCCACAGGTAATAGTGGAGCTAATTTTAATTAGATTGTCATGAAGTGGCGACAGCGGGTTTCCTCTCTCAATATCTTGAACCTAAATTGCATGTAGATATAAATATTAATAATTTGGAAGAGATTAATAATCGATGATAAAAGCATTTACCGGCAGTGATGTCCTGTTAATGACAACAGCATCGTCTGATGAATCTGAATAGATGATCAATATAAGCACCAACTGCGATTCTATTCATCATTTCCTCTTGCATAAATGTAATGACATTTTAAGCACATCAAATAGTGTGTAGTGTTTTCTAAATGACTAGATTGATTTTTTTCAACTTCACTGTATTGAAACTGGCAATATATTATATAATCAAACGAAAAAACACAACATGTAGTATTTTTCTCAACAATTACATGTACACTGATTTTCAGCATTTTAAGTATATCAGGGTAGGATGTAGCCTAGTGGTAAAGCGCTCACTCGATGCACGGTCAGTCTGGGATCGATCCCCGTCGGTGGGTCCATTGGGCTATTTCTCGTTCCAGCCTGTCAAATAGTGTGTAGTGTTTTCTAAATGACTAGATTGATTTTCAACTGCACTGCATTGAAACTGGCAACATTATAATTAAAGGAGAAAACTGCATGTAGCATTTTATCAAGGACTACATTGATTTTCAGCATCGCTGTATATTGAATGTAGCAGAATCCATGTTTAACCATTTGCTCCTGCATTCACGAGACAGTTCATTAATCAGTATGAAAACAGCATGTAGTATTTTCTAAATGACTACATTGATTTTAACTTCACCCATCTCTTATCTCCAACCACCTGAATGGAGGTTTTTCTTTCTTTTTGTTTTGCATGCATAAAGGAATCCATTTATTTTCACTGCTTAAACTCTGTTGGTTTTTGCATTCACCATTGTTATCATTTCAATGAATATGGAATTTACATTTTTTGATGAAAAGGTTTTTTTTTGTTAATTGCATTACTGGTTATTTTTTTTATTATTTACTTTGATAATTCTTATGAAATAGATGAATAAAATTAGTGTTGTGCTTGAGTAGTAGTTAGTTTCATTAAATGTTATCGTCGAGACTTACATTTGTAAAAACATTAAATTAAACAGTTAAGTTCCAGTGATCAAGTTCTTGATTCATATAGTTTCAAAGGTCATGGTATGTGCTGTCCTGACAGGAAAAATGCAGATAAAAGATCCCTTGCTGTTAATGACAAAATGTAGTGGATGTTTTCTTCTTTTGAAGATTACATGTTTCTCTCTCATTGTTCTTCTTGGTTTTGTTCAAATAACCGTTAAAGAATTTATTTCTGTTTGTATATAAAAATCAGTTGTTTTCATTGGTCTCAAAAACTGTAATATGATTGAGTTAGATAATTATACTAAAAGGCTGACAAATTGTGATAAGCACAAAATAGCCATAGTTTAAAATGTGCTGGGGTGTCATTAAACAAACATTCCTTTCCTTTCCAAATAGCTATAGTTTAAAATGTGCTGAATGTCATTAAACAAACATTCCTTTCCTTTCCTCTCTCACTCTCGACCAAGTGTCAAAGTAACCATATGTTACACGCCAACTAGCCGTAGTTTAAAATGTGCTGAGGTGTCATTAAACCAACATTCCTTTCCTTTCCTCTCTCACTCTCAACCAAGTGTATAAGTAACCTCAGTGGCATCGTGGTTAGGCCATCGGTCTACAGGCTGGTAGGTACTGGGTTCGGATCCCAGTCGAGGCATAGGAATTTTAATCCAGATACCGACTCCAAACGCTGAGTGAGTGCTCCACAAGGCTCAATGGGTAGGTGTAAACCACTTGCACTGACCAGTGATCCATAACTGGTTCAACAAAGGCCATGGTTTGTGCTATTGGGAAGTGCAAATAAAAGATCCCTTGCTGCCTGTCGTAAAGAGTAGCCTATGTGGCAGCAGTGGGTTTCCTCTAAAAAAACGTGTCAGAATGACCATATGTTTGACATCCAATAGCCGATGATAAGATAAAAAATAAATGTGCTCTAGTGGTGTCGTTAAATAAAACCAGTTTTACTTTTTTTTTTAAAGTAACCATATGTTAGACACCAAATAGCCGTAGTTTGAAATGATCTAAGCTGTTTTTAAATTAAATTAAACAAACATTCATATAGTACGTTGTTAAATAAAACATTTCCTTACTTAAGCAAACATTCCTTTCCTCTCCTTTACCAGTGTGCTACTGGGTTCATTGCATGACAGTAGACAAATCCACATTGTCAGTTCTCGCATTTTAAAAACCCCAGATGGCCTCTTGTTATATCCAGAGAAAATGTTGACCTTTTCCGGAGTTCTTCCTAGTGTCTGCATATATTCTCTGACCAAGTGATTAAAACGCGTGGGAGTCACAGGGTGTTTTCAACAGAATTTGTAGCTTTTAACATGTCCGTTGTTAAGACAAGGAATTAATCTTTAATGACATGTTTTTCTTAGTCTTCTGATCGTCTTGGTCCTTGATTCAATGTAGGAGGAAGCAGTGTTGTCACCCAGGCTTGTAGAGTGCTCATTAGAAGGCTTCACTTATTGGTAGCACTATACCAATTCATTTCCGGTTGGGTCGAAGTTCGAGGTGCACCGAACTTTTGATAGAGAAGTTAACACCACAAGTCCTGTGATTGGTTATAAATGTGAGTGTGTTGGTTGTAAAAAAAATTAGTTTCATGTGGGCAAAAAAAAATTGCAATTTTATTTGATGTAGTACCACCATGTCAAGCAGCCTTGTGCTTGGAACATGTGTGGGGTACCTGTAAAAAAAAGTACTAAAATTTTGTGCGAAACTAGGGGTGTTGTAGAAACATCTGGTTATACCGAAAATGAGCTATGAAAGGTACCATTTTCTGCAGTTAATACTTTGAGGTAGGGGTTGTAGTACTGATATTTATGGGTCATAGTTTGGTTGATATATTGCATATAGTGTTTTTAAACACAAACGTTAACATGGTCGCCTATGGGATTTTAATTGGTATAGTCTAACCTATTGCTTTGCTGATAGGCTGTGTGCAATAGTGTCATGCACCAGAGCGTAGGGACTTCATACTGTGGTGTCGTGGTTAAGCTATCGGTCATAAGGCTGGTAGGTACTGGGTTTGCAGCCCGGTACTGGCTCCCACCCAGAGCAAGTTTTAACGACTCATGGGTAGGTGTAAGACCACTACATCCTCTTCTCTCTCACTAACCACTAAGGCTGGTAGGTACCGCCTCCCACCCAGAGCAAGTTTTAATGACTCAATGGGTAGGTGTAAAACCACTACACCCTCTTCTCTCTCACTAACCACTAAGGCTGGTAGGTACCACCTCCCACCCAGAGCAAGTTTTAATGACTCAATGGGTAGGTGTAAAACCACTACACCCTCTTCTCTCTCACTAACCACTAAGGCTGGTAGGTACCGCCTCCCACCCAGAGCAAGTTTTAATGACTCAGTGGGTAGGTGTAAGACCACTATACCCTCTTCTCTCTCACTAACCACTAAGGCTGGTAGGTATTGGAATCGCAGCCCGGTACCGGCTACCACCCATAGTAAGTTATAACGACTCACTGGGTAGGTGTAAGACCACTATACCCTCTTCTCTCTCACTAACCACTAAGGCTGGTAGGTATTGAGATCGCAGCCCGGTACCGGCTACCACCCAGAGCAAGTTTTAATGACTCAATGGGTAGGTGTAAGACCACTATACCCTCTTCTCTCTCACTAACCACTACCATATAAATAGAACTCCATGGCATTAACAGGACGACATAATTAAGAAACGTTCTTATGAAAAAATATATATTTCTAGGCGTTTTGTCAATAGAATGATATAATAACTAACTGCACTCTGTATGACTCTCTGGTGTTGTAAAAGTACTCCTCAATGCTCACATCTGATATTTTGACACCATGGCGAGATATCTGGGGGTGGATGGGGGATAGATAGTTCCATCTACTGAGATATCTGGGGGTGGATGGGGGATAGATAGTTCCATCTACTGAGATATCTGGGGGTGGATGGGGGATAGATAGTTCCATCTACTGAGATATCTGGGGGGGGGGATGGGGGATAGATAGTTCCATCTACTGAGATATCTAGGGGTGGATGGGGGATAGATAGTTCCATCTACTGAGATATCTGGGGGTGGATGGAGGATAGATAGTTCCGTCTACTGAGATATCTGGGGGTGGATGGGGGATAGATAGTTCCATCTACTGAGATATCTGGGGGTGGATGGGGGATAGATAGTTCCATCTACTGAGATATCTGGGGGTGGATGGGGGATAGATAGTTCCATCTACTGAGATATCTGGGGGTGGATGGGGGATAGATAGTTCCATCTACTGAGATATCTGGGGGTGGATGGGGGATAGATAGTTCCATCTACTGAGATATCTGGGGGTGGATGGGGGATAGATAGTTCCATCTACTGAGATATCTGGGGGTGGATGGGGGATAGATAGTTCCATCTACTGAGATATCTGGGGGTGGATGGGGGATAGATAGTTCCATCTACTGAGATATCTGGGGGTGGATGGGGGATAGATAGTTCCATCTACTGAGATATCTGGGGGGGGGATGGGGGATAGATAGTTCCATCTACTGAGATATCTGGGGGTGGATGGGGGATAGATAGTTCCATCTACTGAGATATCTGGGGGTGGATGGGGGATAGATAGTTCCATCTACTGAGATATCTGGGGTGGGGGGGGTGGATGGGGGATAGATAGTTCCATCTACTGAGATATCTGGGGGTGGATGGGGGATAGATAGTTCCATCTACTGAGATATCTGGGAGTGGATGGGGGATAGATAGTTCCATCTACTGAGATATCTGGGGGTGGATGGGGGATAGATAGTTCCATCTACTGAGATATCTGGGGGGGGGGGTGGATGGGGGATAGATAGTTCCATCTACTGAGATATCTGGGGGGGGGGGATGGGGGATAGATAGTTCCATCTACTGAGATATCTGGGGGTGGATGGGGGATAGATAGTTCCATCTACTGAGATATCTGGGGGTGGATGGGGGATAGATAGTTCCATCTACTGAGATATCTGGGGGTGGATGGGGGATAGATAGTTCCATCTACTGAGATATCTGGGGGTGGATGGGGGATAGATAGTTCCATCTACTGAGATATCTGGGGGTGGATGGGGGATAGATAGTTCCATCTACTGAGATATCTGGGGGTGGATGGGGGATAGATAGTTCCATTTACTGAGATATCTGGGGGTGGATGGGGGATAGATAGTCCCATCTACTGAGATATCTGGGGGGGGGGGGATGGGGGATAGATAGTTCCATCTACTGAGATATCTGGGTGTGGATGGGGGATAGATAGTTCCATCTACTGAGATATCTGGGGGTGGATGGGGGATAGATAGTTCCATCTACTGAGATATCTGGGGGTGGATGGGGGATAGATAGTTCCATCTACTGAGATATCTGGGTGTGGATGGGGGATAGATAGTTCCATCTACTGAGATATCTGGGGGTGGATGGGGGATAGATAGTTTCATCTACTGAGATATCTGGGGGTGGATGGGGGATAGATAGTTCCATTTACTGGAAATTTGGGCAGGACATAGCCCAGTGGTCAAGTGCTTGCCTGATGTGCAGTCGGTCTAGGATTGATCCCTGTCAGTGGGCTATTTCTTGTTCCAGCCAGTGCACCACGACTGGTATAGCAATTAAAGGCCATGGTATGTGCTATCCTGTCTGTAGGATGGTGCATATAAAAGATCCCTTGCTACTAATGGAAAAATGTAGCGGGTTTCCTGTCTATGACTGTCAAAATGGCCATATGTTTGACATCCAATAGCTGATGATTAATAAATCAATGTGCTCCAGTGATGTCGTTAAACAAAAAACAAGCGGTTTTTTTTTTTTTTTTACTGCAAATTATTTTTAACCAATCTAGATTCTTGGGTCAATTCAGTGCAGATCTGTCAATCTCAATTTTTGTTAACTTTGCGAAAATGCTTGTATCAGCTTTAAAATATCAAATCATGGTGGGTTTTTTGTTGTAATTTCAAGTTGGTGGTTCTTGAAAAAAGAAGGACATAATTAAAGATGATCGGAAATAGCTTTTGACATGTACCTCTTTTGAAGCTGTCGTTAAATTTGCAGATTGATGTCTAAATCTGTGAAATATGGTGCCCTCTTTTGACATCCACTTGCTGATGATTAAGTAATCAGTGAGCCATAATTCAAGATGGCTGCCTTTTTGAAGATCTAGACGTTCTGTTGGACCAAGTGGAATGGGATTTAGCTCAGTTGGTAGAATGCTCGCCTGAGGTGCTTGGGTTGTATAATCAAACCCACTTGATGGACCATGCATTTCTCAACTGGCATAACAAAGGCCATGGTATGTACTATCCTGTCTGGGAAGTGCATTAAAAAAAAAATCTTGCTACTAATCAAAAAGAGATGATGTTATGATGTTGACAGCGGGGGGGGGGGGGGAGGGGGTCTTCTCTAATTATTTGTGTGCTGTATAACTATAATTAAAATGTGTTGAGTGCATCGTTATAGGTTGTACTATACCAAATAAAATCCCATATGGTACCATGTTAATGTTTGTGTTTAAAAACTACTAAGACCCAAAACATATCGGTACTACAACCCCTAACTCAGAGTAGTAACTGAAGAAAATGGTACCTTTCATGGCTCATTTCTCGCTCCGGTCAGTGCGCCACGACTGGTATATCAAAGGCTGTGGTATGTGGTTTTCTTTCTGTGGGATAGTGCATATAAAAGATCCCTTGCTGCTAATCGAAAAGAGTAGCCCATGAAGTAGCAACAGCGGGTTCCCTCCCTCATTATCTGTGTGGTCCTTAACCATATGTCTGATGCCATATAGCCATAAATAAAAATGTGTTGAGTGCATTATTAAATAAAACATTTCCTTTCTTTCTTCCATTTTTTGCCCATAAACACATGCAGTCACTTGTGGTATTAACTGCTCTATCAAATGTTCGGTGCACCTTGAACTTCGTCCCAGCCGGATGTTATTTTATTTGGTTTAGTACTACGTCTATAAAACATTTGTTCTTTCCCATTCTCCAGTATGTTGACCCAAGTATTATGTGATAAGGACAGAGGCACAACAAAAGACTCACCTTGAATAACACCACTGTTAACTAGTTTTATATCAGGACACAGCTAATCTCTATTTCCTGATGTTTGTTGAGGGATGTTAGTCTCTGGGTATTGTTCACCCGTACAAAACGTGGACGGAAATGAGTCAGGATATAAACCTAGAAATGAGTCTTGCTATCTTTCTCTCAAATCACTGGATTATAAACCTATTGTCCGAACCAAATTGTTAACAACTACGAAAAATTACTCTCCTACCTTTAATTGCCGTTAGAATTCCTCCAAAGTTTGTCCAGACACAAATCGCAAAAAAACCACTACAAATATACAGATTCCACACACGAGACTGCAACGATGTCGCCGATATTGTCTTTGCTGAGATTGCATAGGAAAAAATACATGCATTTTTCTGCCGTCTGCCATGTTGCTTGTTTATGGAATACTCTTCAAGAGGGGTGAAAGCCTCCAAAGTATGTGACATAATTAATATAAAATCAATGGTCCTCTAGTGGTATCATTAAAAAAAATATTAATTATTAAAAAAATAATAAATAATATGATGTCATCACGTTTTCTTTTATATCCTAACATGTTATGACGTTGTTAGATTAAGTCCTATCCTTTTACCCCTCTTGAAGAATATTCCATAAAAAGTTAAAATGGCAGCTGACACAAAATTACATGCTTTTTGCCCTATGCGCTCTCAGCGAAGTCGATATAGGTGACATAGTTATCATCTGGTATGTGGAATCTGTGTCATTGTAATGGTTTTTTCAAGATTTCTGTCTGGACAAACTTTGGAGGAAATCTAACGGCAATTAAAGGTAGGTTGTTAACAATTTGGTTCGGACAATAGTGAGACCTTCTTCCTGTTAGCAGGGTCGGTTAGTTGGGATAGGTAGGGTGGAACGTAGCCCAGTGGTCAAGTGATCGGTTTAGGATTGATTGATCCCCGTCGGTGGGCCCATTGGGCTATTTCTCACTCTACAGCCAGTGCACCATGACTGGTACATCAAAGGCCATGGTATGTGCTATCCTGTCTGTGGGCATATAAAAGATCCCTTGCTGCTAATCGATGCGCGGTCAGTCTGGGATTGATCCCGTCGGTGGGCCCATTGGGCTATTTCTCGTTACAGCCAGTGCACCATGACAGGTATATCAAAGGCTGTGGTATGTGCTATCCTGCCAGTTGGATGATGCATATAAAAGATCCCTTGCTGCTAATCGAAAAGAGAAGCTCATGAAGTGGCGACAGTGGGTTTCCTCTTTCTATATATATGTGGTCCTTAACCATATATCCGACGCCATATAACCATAAATAAAATGTGTTGAGTGCATCATTAAATAAAACATTTCCTTCTTCTTTTTGTTTGGGTTTTGAAACAGTGACTGGCCTTTCTTCATTATTCCTAATCCTCCATGAATCCTGTCACCAGGAACTTTGAACTCTTTCAAGTGAATTCTAACTCTTCAATCAAATGAGTAAGATAGAAAAACAACTTTCATATTAAGTCACTCTGCCTCACTGCAATAAAACAAACAACACCTTTATGTCAATATATCCAACAAAGAGAAGTCAGATTTGTTGTTTTGTGATATTTTATTTTAATTTGACACTTTATTTTAATTTATCCAACATGGATTTTTTTTTTTTGTCACGCTCTATTTTAATTTTATCCAACATATTTGTGTCATATTTTATTTCAATTTATCCAACAAGGAGACACTTTTTTTTGTGACGCTTTATTTCAATTTATCCAACAAGAAAAGTGTGGTTTTTATTGTGACGCTTTATTTCAATTTGTCCAACAAGAAAACTTTTTTTTGCGACACTTTATTTCAATTTATCCAACAAATAGGTGGGGTTTTTTTATGATGCTTTGTTTCAATTTGTCCAGCAGAGGGAGTTGTTTTTGCTGTGACAGACTTGACAGCCGTATTGGCGAAACTGTCGCCACAGTGTTGAGATGTGTTGAGACAGGAGTATAAAGAGCACTTAGCCTAACGAGGTGTGAGCCATCGCACTTTCTGTGGCAAATCATCTGGAAGTGATGGCGCAGAAGAGAGGTAATGATGCGCACCCCGCCATGCAGCGCCCACTGCTGACTTGGGACACTTAGAGTTGGTTAATCCTGTTATGTACCGCAAACGGTACGGTCAAAGACTCTTTAACCCGTAGATGTGCAGAACGACTTGGGGGGCCGTCCATAATTTTCAACATTTTCACGAGCGTACAAACCGTACGCAGGGGGGAGGGGGGTGTTAAGGGGCCAGTGTACACTTTTTTTCAAAATGTAAAAATGTCGATCAACATTTTTCATTTGGGGATATACACTTTTGAGGGGGGGGGGGAGGGAGGTGGTCAAAAGAGTACGGTTTGTACACTTGTGAAAATGTTGAAAATTATGGACGGCCCCTTACCGCTTTACAGCTCTAGGTAGATGACGTCTGTGTCGTTTTAGGACATGTATTGCTCTGACTTAAACGTGACTGCTGTTGGTGGGTCCATTGGGCTATTTCTCGCTCCATCCAGTGCACCACGACTGGTATATCAAAGGCCGTGGTATGTGCTGTCCTGTGTGGGATCCCTTGCTACTAATGGAAAAATGTAGCAGGTTTCCTCTCTAAGACTATAGCACATTCATTTATTAGTCATCGGCTATTGGATGTCAAACTTTTGGTAATTTTGACATATAGTCTTTGGTCGGCGAAATGACAAAAGGTCTGTAACTACGCTTTTGGCGAGAAATCACTTTTTGGAATTTCCATGTCAGGATGTTCTTATTTTGCTTTTGTTACAAGATCGTAACTATTGGCCTATTAGAAAGTGGTTGACTGTCACATGACAAATAGTTGTATTATAACTGGTCAAAAAACAAAAGACAAAACGTCGTATCTACAAAGCGAGAAGCTAGAGTGTGGACATGACGCTCAGCAGTGCATTATGTTCACACATTACATGGATTACATGTAAATAAAACCAGTTAATTATACCTGATTGTATGTGTATTTAATTCATGTATAGATCTTGCCCCATTCCTTCAACCTGTGTTAAATTCTAGATCAAAATGTCGTAAAAGTGACATTTTCAACGACATTTCAGGTGTGAAATGTTGTAAGTACATTTGTAGACCTGACACATAGGGTAAAACGTCCTAATTTCGGACATAGCCGTCACTATGGTACACCCACTATTAAGTAGTTATCACTATTAACTGTTAATATGTTCGCATAACAACTATAACAAAATAACGTATTTTTCTAAAAATTTCTAAAATTTTGAAAAGTGTAGTTACAAGGTTTTGTCATTTTGCCAACAATATAGTCTTGGAGAGGAAACCCACTACAATTTTCCATTAGTAGCAAGGGATCTTTTATATGCACAATCCCACAGACAGGATTGCACATACCATGGTCTTTGGTGTACCAGTTGTGGTGCACTGGCTGAAAGGAGAAATAACCCAATGGGTCCCCCGACACCATATAACCGTAAATAAAATGTGTTGAGTGCGTTGTTAAATAGAACATTTCCTTCCTTCCACTGATGGGGATCGATCCTAGACCGACAGTGCATCAGGCCCCACTCTGTATGTTTCATCTACAGACATGACCATCATCTAGTCTGAATAACTCAAGGTGTTAGACAAAGTGGGTATTCTTCCATTCTCATCTTCATTCCGTTTGACTTGACACATTAATTCCACCACAAATCAGACACCAG
>NC_054711.1:39269051-39316551 GCF_016097555.1 Gigantopelta aegis | reverse complement strand
TTAATGTACTTTAGTGATGTCGTTAAACAAAACAAACTTTAATGGGTGTACCTGAGGTGGTTTGATCCTACAATGACGGCACCCCAGGCCAGAACTCAACCGACTACACAATAACACCACATCCATTGTCAACGTGTGGATCCATTCAACTGATTGAGGTTTTTCTTGTTCCAGCCAGTGCACGACAACGGTCAAAGGCCGTGGTATGTGCTGTCCTGTCTGTGGGAAAGTGCATATGAAAGATCCCTTGCTGCATTAGGTTTCTTCTCTAAGATTGTAGTGCTGTCCTGTCTATGGAATGGTATATATAATACATCCCTTGTTGCATTAGAAAAAATGTAGCAAGTTTCCTCCAATGACTAGTTGCATTGTTAAACAAAACAAACTTTAATGCGTCCATCTGAGGTGGTTGATCCTACGATGAGTTTGTTTTGTTTAATGACACCACTAGAGCACATTGATTATTTAATCATCAGCTATTGGATGTCAAACATATGGTAATTCTGACTCATAGTCATTAGAGGAAACCTGCTACATTTTTTCTAATGCAGCTAATGATCTTTTATATGCACTTCCCCACAGACAGGACAGCACATACCATGGCCTTTGTCCAGTTGTAATGCACTGGTCGTCCTACAATGAAGACATCTCGGGCCAAAGCACTAACTGCACAATAACACCACATCCATTGTCAATGAGGAAGGAAATGTTTTATTTAACAATGCACTCAACACATTTTATTTACGGTTGGTTATATGGCGTCAGACTTAATGTTCAGGACCACTTTATGGGCTACTCTTTTTCAGTTAGCAGCAAGGGATATTTTATATGCACCATCTCACAGAAAGGATAGTACATACCACGGCCTTTGTTACATCAGTTGTGGAGCACTGGCTGTAACGAGAAATAGCCCAATGGGTCCACTGATGGGGATTGATCCCAGACCGACCGTGCATCAAGCGAACGCTCTACCACTGGGCTACTTCCCACCTCTTTGTCACTGAGGAGTCCAAAACAATGAGCGTTTTCACAACTTACCACAGTCTTTCCATTCATACGAGAAGCACAAATTTGCAGTTTATCGTAATATTTAGTATTAATATCTGCCACGCTGGTTTTGTTTATGTGAGAGTTGATCTGTCGGGGCAATCATCTAGACTCGCAATGGGAGCTCGTTAAGACTCGCAAAGCTGGTGGGAACGACATGACGTCTAATTGGTTCCAATACAAGAGGGCAGATGAAGGCTTCCTGACCTGTGTCGATCAATACACTAATGACGGGAATTTGTAGCGGCATGAGCTACTGCTTGTATACATGGCACGGTGCTCAATTCTCTCACATGGGGGGCAGGATTTAGCTCAGTGGGTTGAGTGCTCGCTTGAGGTGCTTGCGTCGCAGGGTCGAACCACCTCGGTGGAGCCATTCAGCTGATTGGGTTTTTTTCTCATTCCAACCAGTGCACCACAACTGGACAAAGGCAGTGGTGTGTGCTTTCCTGTCTGTGGGAAAGTGCATAAAAAAGATCCCTTGCTGCTAAATGAAAAGTAGTGGATTTCCTCTTGAGACAGTGCTCTGCAGCTGGTGTAACAAATGCTGTGGTATGTATTATCCTGTCTGTAGGAAAGTGGCGACATCGGGTTTCTTCTCTCAGTATCTGTGTGGTCCTGTGGTATGTGTTATCCTGTTTATGGGATGGTACATATAAAAGATCCCTTGCTGCTAATCCGAAGAATAGCCCACGAAGTGGTGACAGCGGGTTTCCTCCCTCAATATTTGTGTGGTCCTTAACCATATGTCTGACGCCATATAACCGTAAATAAAATGTGTTGAGTGCGTCGTTAAATAAAACATTTCCTTCCTTTCTTCTAGTTGTGTTTGAAACATGTCAACATGATTCTTGTTCTTCATAAAAAAAAACAATATGGATAATAAAGAAATTATTGCACTAGCATGTGAGTTGTACTGATTTTATGAAACTCGTGTCAGGATTCATAGAGATTAACTAGTCACTGACGTCGGATATCTGGCCTCAGATTACAGTTATCTTCCCATTTGGTTGTCCAAAATCCGGAAGTTTCACCGCGCAAGTAGTCTGCTGTTTGACTGTGATTATTTCATGGCAGACAGCTATGAAGTGGCAACTGTTTGACTGAAGTGACAGGGGATAGCATGTAGTTTGTAAACATGTGTAACTTGTTGACATTGAAGACTTGTTTGTGGTAATTCCGGCCCATGCAAAAGTAGTGCTTTTTGTGTAAAATGGGTGTACTCCGGCCTGGTTTAGAGGGTGTGTCTGTTTAAACCAATATGCTGGGAGAAAGAGCTGGACAACAGGGGTTGTCCTTTTCAGGGTATGTGTCCCCCATGCAGGCAAAGGTACATACAAAACTTCACGGGCCTGCTGATATTAATAAAAATGTTATAGCCACTAAGGCTATATAGAAACATATAGCGAAATTAATTGTGGTCTGAGGCCATCTGCTTTATCCTGTGATGGAAAAAATGGGAAATTAGCCGAGCAGAATTTCTCATTTGGCCTGAACAGGATAAAGCAGATATCCGACGTCAGTAGCTAGTTGTTATCTTTATTCTGCAGACCATAACAATTAAAGGGAAAAGCTGTTATTTCTGTTATTTCAGCCACATTGTACAATGACTTAGATGTCAAATGAGCAATTTTGTAATGTACTGTCACGGGGATCCTATAATACCCGTAACTGAATAAAACACGATTATCCAAATATCTCTCTTAACTGTATATCTATTAGATCTCTCTGTATCGGGCAGTCTATACCCGAGTGGCTCGGCTCTAGGTATAATCAGAGATAAGATCTTATATAAATATATATATATATAGCACGTTTAGTTCACTAAAAAACACAATGCACTTTGGAATCTGTATTAACACTACGCTGACAAATGTACTTGCCGCAGTAGTTAATTAACAACAACAATATAATAACAACCCAGAGCTAATCGCTTAATTAGTTAATCACTAGGTGTCTAGTTTACACAATATTCTAATCACTTCACCGTGATACAACACACACACGTGTGATAATTGAGAAACGCTGCCAGGGGAACTTAATTAATAAAGGAATTACAACTCTATTCCTAACTGGTTAATTTTTAATTAACCCTAAAATACTCATTCAGTAACCTTGTAATACAGACTTAATACTGGTACATATCACAATAAAGACAATAACCTACAGTTTACCTAGGTCCTCTAGGATGACCGGCTAAGCTTTATCTTACCAAATACTTGTATAAACATATTAGAACAGTGAAGCCTACAATTTACTTCGTCAGATTACCGGAGACACTGTCTAAAGAATATTGGTATAATACAGTATTAAAATATAAAAAGTCACATCAATCACATCACGGTTATACAACAGAGCAGAAATATATATTTACCAAGTCCGGTCTGAACTAATATATTTCGTTCAGTTGGACCACGTCCATTCCCCTGGATACTTCCAATGTTTCTCCCTGATATATCTAAAATCCTATCTATTTATTATAAAATCCCAGACTGGTCCGGAGACAGTCCACGTGACCAAATCTTATGATGTGTATATTTCCACAGCGACCAAGACGGTATATTTTCTTACAAGCCTAGACTGATCGTTGCCTAGTTCGCTAGAGATACCATGGTCGCGCGGAGGTATTATGTAACCACTCTCCACATGGCCTCCACATCTGGTCTGGGTGTGTATTGGGATGCAGGACTACCACCGTTGCGTGGGGTTATTACGTAACCAAGCTGCACACGGCCCTCTAAAACAATTAACATCGCCACAGGCGAAAAGATAAGAGCATGTTCCGTCACAGGTACCTATGCATGTGACATCACATGAGTGACGTCAAAAGTCATATCCTTTGCTTTATTCGTCATCATATATTCTGTCAATAGAAACGGTGGGTGAGGGATAAAGTACTAATTTTATGACACTCGTGTCAGGATTCAAGTATTGCCTCGCTCTCGCTTGGGTAATGCAATAATCCTGACATTCGTTTCGTAAAATCTGTACGACACAGAAGCTCGTATAATAATCTCTATTCCCAGGCGGGTGTTGGAAAAATGTAGCAGGTTTCTTCTAAAGACTGAATGTCATTGGCAAAAGTTTGATATCCAATAGCCGATGATTAATAAATCAATCACTTTAATGTTAAACAAACATTTACATTTGTTTTCATTTATTATATATATATATGTACTCTTCAAAAAAAAAGTAGGGAAATTCCAATAAGAATTTAAAATTGTAAGGTATATATATATATATATATATTTTTTTTTTTTTTTTTTTTTTTTTTTTTTAGTATTAGGTATATTAGCTGTGGGGAATGGTTATATGATAATAGTGAATTAATTGGGCAAACACTGCAACCGGTAGTTTAGTATTACAGTAGGTTTTATGACCACCAAAGATCTTGAAGGACGATTGGGGTCAGAAGTGAAATTTGAAAGTTGACGTTTTTTGTATTAGTGAATCGCAAATTCAAACAATAAAAATGACTAAAACAAACCAATAACAACTGTATGACAAACAGAATGAAAAAGATTGACAGAAATAATGTTTCACAGTGATTAATGGACCTTCCTGGAAATTGTGAAAATCGAGAATGACACCCCACGCACGTGTACTGGGCAACTGTGTGATGCACGTGCAAACTATGAAATGTGTTTCGGTGTGTTCATAAATAGACCTGAACGTTCTTTACTAGGATGTCTGTGGTCAAAACGTATGTTAGGTCTAATAGTTGATATTAACATTAATATTTCAGGTTTCCCTACTTTTTTTGAAGAGTATATATTATATATATATGCCTTTTTTGCCCAGAACTTAATGTTTTTTCTTTTTTATATTTTTCAGGTAAGATTATCCAAACTTTATTAGACAAGGCAATTACAGAACAGGATGGAGATGTTGAAGATGAATGGAGTAATAAAAAGGGTTTCAGACCACAAGTAAATTTCAATATGTCGAAGACTGTTTTCAAAAATATCTTAAATTTTACTGTAAGCCTTTTAGTAAATACAGGATATTTCATGTTTTTTGTCAAATATGATTACAAGTAAATTTCAATATGTCGAAGACTGTTTTCAAAAATATGTTAAATTTTACTGTAAGCCTGTTAGTAAATATAGAGGATATTTCATGTTTTTTGTCAAATATGATTACAAGTAAATTTCATTATGTTGAAGACTGTTTTCAAAAATATATAAGTTTTACTGTAAGCCTGTTAATACACAGCGGATATTTCAAGTTTTTTGTTAAATATGATTTATGTCTCATCGAGTGAAGTTTGCAATCGTATCTCACGAGTCAGGCTAGCCCGATGAGTGTGATATGATTGCAAACTTTTCGAGATGAGATATAAATCATATTTGAACAAAAAAATGAAATGTTCTATTTATTATATAACTTTTGGCAATTTATCTTCTTCTGTTTTTTTAAATGCCAGCAGCAAAATAGTGAAACTTTCACTTAAAAATGTGTTATCGTCACTGAGTGACTGATAACACTTTTATTTCACTGATATTTTAAGATATTTCACTAAAGGTTATATAATAATTTTAAACATCGGTCATCCTTTTAGTGTGTTGACCGTTAGATGGGCAGATGTAAACGCAGGCTTCAAAATAGAAACCTTTGATTTTCTTGAGACTAGCGTCTGGGAAAAAATCATCTACAAAAGGACGGAAGAAAGAAAGAAAGAAAGAAGTGTTTTATTTAACGACACACTCAACACATTTTATTTACGGTTATATGGCATCAGACATATGGTTAAGGACCACACAGATTTTTTTAGAGGAAACCCGCAGTCTTTTATGACAGGCAGCAAGGGATCTTTTATTTGCACTTCCCACAGGCAGGATAGCACAAACCATGGCCTTTGTTGAACCAGTTATGGATCACTGGTCGGTGCAAGTGGTTTACGCCTACCCATTGAGCCTTGCGGAGCACTCACTCAGGGTTTGGAGTCGGTATCTGGATTAAAAATCCCATGCCTCGACTGGGATCCGAACCCAGTACCTACCAGCCTGTAGACCGATGGCCTAACCACGACGCCACCGAGGCCGGTACAAGAGGACGAGTGCCAGAAACCATTAATCCTGCATGTAACAGGTGTTACTATTTACACACAAACATATTGAGGTACAAGAAGTAGCCCAGTGGTAGAGCGCTCGCTTGATTTGCTGTAGGGTGTGGGATCGATCCCCGTCGGTGGGCCCATTGGGTTTTTTCTCGGTCCAACCAGTGTCCCACAACTGGCATATCAAATGCTGTGGTATGTGCTATCCTGTCTGCAGGAAAGTTCATATAAAAGATCTCTTGCTGCATTAGGAAAGATGTTGTGGGTTTCCTCTGATGACTACGAATCAGAATTACCAAATATTTGACATCCAATAGCCGATGATTGATTAATCAGTGCTCTAGTGGTTTCGTTAAACAAGACAACTTTTGACTTTGGCAAACAGTGAAGCTGAGGTATATACGTACGGATGGAATATGGGAACACAGCAGTAACAGCAAATATTGCCCACATTGCAAAACCCATATGAAGAAAATCAGGAAATTACAGTTCCTGTGTATTTTATAGAGATATTTAACTCCTCTAAGCAGTGAATTAAATTTGGTCTAAAATCTCATGTTTTTCCTTATTTCTTTCCATAAATGTAAAATTTGAAAATTACACTTGATGATCTCAATACTATTGTTTGGATAATAGTATTCAGCATGTAATAGATGTTACTATTTAAACACGAATATATTCACGTTGAACTGTACACAGATATAAAATTTGAAAATTACACTCGATGGTGGTCCATATCTCAATACTACTGTTTGGATAATAGTATTCAGCATGTAATAGATGTTACTATTTAAACACGCACATATTCACGTTGAACTGTACACAGATATAAAATCTGAAAATTACACTCGATGGTGGTCCATATCTCAATACTACTGTTTGGATAATAGTATTCAGCATGTAATAGATGTTACTATTTAAACATGAATATATTCACGTTGAACTGTACACAGATATAAAATTTGAAAAGTACACTCGATTATATTTCTCGATACTACTGTTTGGATAATAGTATTCAGCATGTAATAGATGTTACTATTTAAACACAAATATATTCACGTTGAACTGTACACAGATATAAAATCTGAAAAGTACACTCGATTATATTTCTCGATACTACTGTTTGGATAATAGTATCCAGCATGTAATGGCTGTTACTATTTATACACGTACATATTTAAAGTTGAGAATTGCTTGTACCAGACACACGACTTGGAGCCCACAGGAGATTTCAATCTACGTAAATCACAGAATTAGACGTGTCTGTTCGGTCTTATCCTTGGACAAAAAGAAAGTAAATTATTTCAGGAATAGCCTTGGTATGGTTTAATATTTTCTTCTGACAGATAAGAAAGAGTTATTTGTTATTTACTTTATTTGATCTGTCCAAAAATAATAGGCAATTTGAGAGCATAGTATTGGAATTAAATGCTAAATTAGTACGATTTTCTTTTATTGGGGTTAAAAAGTAGATAAGTGTATAGTTTAAATTTCATGTAGAGTACATTTGACCTGTTTTTAGATTATCTGTGCCATCCACCCATCCACCCATCCATCCATCCATCCATCCTTCCATCCTTCCATCCATCCATCCATACATCCATACATCCATCCATCCATCCATCCATACATGCATCCAACTCCAAATCCACTCAACCACCTAAAATAAATACATTTATTCATCAGTCCATCCATCCATCCATTCCATCCATCCATCCATCCATCCATCCATCCATCCATCCATCCATTCATAGTCCATTCATCCTATCCATTTGTCCATCCATCCATCCATCCATCCATCCATCCATTCACTCATTCATAATTCATTCATCCAATCCATTTGTCCATCCATCCATCCATCCATCCATCCATCCATTCACTCATTCATAATCCATTCATCCATTCATCCATTCCTAAATTCATCTGTGCAAAATCCAGTCAACAAACTAATTCAAGTAGATGGATTTAAACCAGTTTCCCACATGTGTGGGTTTTGTGTGTGTGGGGAGGTGGGGGGTGGGGGTGGTGGTGAGTTTGGGGGGGTGGGAGTGGGTGGGTGATTGGGAGTGGGGGTGTTACTTGGGGTGTGGGATGCAAAAAGCCGATGCAGGGCTCGAACTTAACATCATTAACACCTTTTACTGATGTCAGCTTTTAACCACAATCTAATTAAAATTAGCTCCACTATTACATGTGGATCTAACAGCAGCCTGATAGAGCTCATGTCCAGTTGACCTTTCATTTGACCAATCAAAACCTTACTTGCAAAATCATGCCAGTGATATGAAAATTTTTTGAAAACATTCGGGATTATGCTGAGGGTATACGAAATGATTCGGGTGAATCACGAAGTATACCTGAAACTAATTTCAGTATATCGTTTTATAAAAAATTTGTTTGAAGATGAAAAAAAACCGTGATGGTATAGCCATAAAATCTATTTATACTATTATACACTCCAGAGTTTATTACTGCACTTTTCCCCCTGGTTTTTTCAATGTTGAAATAGACCAACAAGTTCGCCTATTATATAAATAGTCTCGCCCGATATTTTTAGAATTTGTATTCTCCCGAATAACACTATAAAAGGCGAAGTGTAATTGGTCGATATTTAAATTGTTATTTATAGATGAAATGTCACCTTGACATGGGAGTCCACGCAATGCTGTTAGATCTACTGGTAGACCAGTAGAGCTAATTTTAATCAGATTGCTTTTAACCACTGAATAAACATTATTGGGTCAGTGAAAGGGATAATGATTGGTCTTAATTGTGTGTGTGTGTGTGTGTGTGTGTGTGTGTGTGTTTGTGTGTATGTGTTATCAGAGGGTGGGGGGGGTAGTGGAGACTCAAAATTGCTGTAGGTGAGTACGACAAAATCCTTTCAAAATTGTCAAAAGTAATAGAGTATATCAGCTATAGGATGTCAAACACTTAGTAAATCTGACAGATCGTCGTCAGAGGAAACCCGCTACATTTTCCCTAATGCAGCGAGGCATCTTTTATATGCACTTTCCCATAGAGAGAAAAGCACATACCACGGCCTTTGACCAGTTGTGGTGCACTGGTTGGAACGAGAGAAAAAAACCCCAATCAGTTGAATGGATCCATTGACGGGGTTCGATCCTGTGACGCAAGCACCTCAAGCAAGCACTCAACTAAGTTTGAGTCTCAGGATATGTGGTGCAAATGCGATTATGTTCCAATATTCATATCAAAGGCCGTGGTATGTGCTATCCTGCATGTGGGATGGTGCATATAAAAGATCGCTTGCTACTAATGATTTTTTTTTAGCAGATTTCCTCTCTGAAACTATAATATTATGTCAGAAATAAAAAAAAGAAAATTGACATCCAACAGCCGATGATTAATAAATCAATGTGCTCTAGTGGTGTCATTAAGCAAAATAGGGGCAGGACGTAGCTCAGTGGTACAGCGCTTGCCTGCTGCGTGATCGATCTAGGATCGATCCCCGTCGGTGGGCCCATTGGGCCATTTTGCTCCACAACTGGTGTAACAAAAGCTGTGGTATGTACTATCCTGTCTGTGGGATGGTGCATAAAAAAGATCCCTTGCTGCTAATCAAAAAGAGCAGCCCATGAAGTGGCGACAACGGGTTACCTCTCTCAATATCTGTGTGGTCCTTAACCATATGTCTGACGCCATATAACCGTAAATAAAATGTGTTGAGTGTGTCGTTAAATAAAACATTTCCCTCTTCTTCTTTTTCTTCAGCAAAATAAACTTTAAACTTTCTCTGTTTCCTTTATTCAATACGAGCAGTTTCGTTCATGAAAGCCTTATGGTTAACAGCAGCAGTGAGTTCCACACATGTGGAAAACCAGCCTTATTACGCAAGATTTTGCTTAGAGTTCTTTAAGTATGACAGACTGTTTGCAGAGATCTCTTGGTAACAAGTTGTTGATAATTTGTGCATGGCCAATAAATCAGAATTATACAGGTGATCTCTACTGTAACCTTTCAAGCATTATTCAACCTTCGAGATGAGCCACCAGGAAGGGAGGATGGCAAGTAGGATTGGCGGCATTAAGATGAAGATGGGACACTGGCCTCGGTGGCATCGTGGTTAAGCCATCAAACAGAAGGCTGGTAGGTATAGGGTTCGTAGCCCTGTACCGGCTCCCACCCAGAGCGAGTTCTTAAGGGCTCAATGGGTAGGTGTAAGGCCACTATATATACACCCTCTTCTCTCGCTAACCAACTAACAACTAACCCACTGTCCTGGACAGACAGCCCAGATAGCTGAGGTGTGTACCCAGGACAGCGTGCTTGAACCTTAATTGGATATAAGCATGAAAATAAGTTGAAATGAAGATGGGGCGGGATTTAGCACAGTCGGTTGAGTTGTTGCTTTGGGTGCTTGCATTGGAGGATCAAACAACCTCGGTGGATCCATTCAGCTGATTGGGTTTTTTTTCTTACATTCCAAGCAGTGCACCATAACTGGTCAAAGGCTGTATTATGTGCTTTTCTGTCTGTGGGAAAGTGCATATAACCGATGATTAATTAATCAATGTGCTCTAGTGGTGTTTTTAAACAAAAACAAACTTTTGAGATGAAGATAGTCTGAGAGAGAGAGAGAGAGAGAGAGAGAGAGAGAGAGCGAGAGCGAGAGCGAGAGCGAGAGCGAGAGAGAGAGAGAGAGAGCGAGAGAGAGAGAGAGCGAGAGAGCGAGAGAGAGAGAGGGGGAGGGAGGGAGACAGAGGGAGATGGACTGGGAGACAGATGGCAAGAATGAGAGAGAGAGAGAGAGAGAGAGAGAGAGAGAGAGAGAGAGAGAGAGAGAGAGAGAGAGAGAGAGAGAGAGAGAGAGAGAGAGAGAGAGAGAGAGAGAGAGAGAGCGAGAGAGAGAGAGATGCGATACAGGAAAAGATACACACAAGTGAGTTACAATGTACTTTCAATGCATATTTTAAAAAATGAGCTACTATTTAAATTTCTGTTAACTTACTTTTCAAAAAGATTTTTAAAAAGAGCCAAGTTCAAAATATGTCATATCAGCATAAGAAAAAGAAAAAAAAGAAAGAAGAAAAAAGTTTTCTATAATTTCAAAGACACGTGGCCAAATGTTTCCTTTGTGTTCAGAAATAATGTCTTTAATTATCACCGTGTTTACGGTTTTAAGTGGTGACCATTTCGGATTGATTTTGCAATTATAGACATGAGCGGCGGTTAGAACGTGGCCCGAACATGGATATTTTATTTACTTTCTGGTCCACACTGCCTGTATGTGTTTGTCGACACTTAGAAAAGGGCTGGGACCTATTTGCTTAGGTAAAACTGAGTAAACGTATTGTAAACGCATTGTTTACAAAGCAGTTTGTGGTTTGTTGTTGTTCTCTTTCCAGCGCCGTCATTGCCACATAAATGAGCGTCAGCGAGTCTTGACTTTTCTGCCATTTTGAAAGAGGGGTGGGAGTGTAATTCAGTGGTAGAGTGTGCGCCTGAGGTGTGATGTGTCATTGGATTGATTATCTCGGATGAACTTTAATTTACTGCGGTTTTTTTATAGTTTTTAAAATTTATTCCCAGCTCCTTGTTTGCAATTAGAATAACACATGCCAAGGATAAAACATGGGTTGTGTACATAGAAATAATAAAACAACATAATATAATAATTTAGGGTTTGGCTTCTTGTCTGTTTGTCGCTCTGTCTCTCTGTCTCTCTGTCTCTCTCTCTCTCTCTCTCTCTCTCTCTCTCTCTCTCTCTCTCTCTCTCTCTCTCTCTCTCTCTCTCTCTCTCTCTCTCTCAATTTCTCTCACACAATCTCTATCTATAAAAGGCCATGGTATGTACTGTCCTGTCTGGGAGAAATACACATAAAAGATCCCTTGCTGCTAATGGAAAAATGTAGCGGGTTTTCACTGATGTCTGTATGTCAGAATTATCAATTACAAATGTATATGCAATCCAATAGCTCCAGTAGTGTCCTTAAACATTTTACAAACACAACTGCAATTGGGGGGTGGGGGGGGGGGGGGGGCATTTGGCTATTTCTTGTTCCACCTAGTGCACCATGACTTGTATATAAAAGGCTGTGGGATCGTGCATATAAAAGATCCCTTGCTGCTAATCGAAAAGAGTAGCCCATGAAGTGGCGACAGCGGGTTTCCTCTCTTATTATCTGTGTGGTGCTTAACCATATGTTTGACGTCATATAACCGTAAATAAAATGTGTTGAGTGCGTCGTTAAATAAAACATTTCTTTTATTTCTACTGCTTGTAAAATAGCTTGAAAAGTTTAGTTTTGTTTAACAACACCACTAGAGCACATTGATTTATTAATCATTGGCTATTGGATGTCAAACATTTGGTAATTTTGACATATAGTCTTAGAGAGGAAACCCGCTACATTTTTCCATTAGTAGCAAGGGATCTTTTATATGCACCATCCAACAGACAGGATAGCACATACCACAATATTTATTACACCAGTTGTGGACTTAAATCTGCTATTTTCCAAGGGATTTTGTGTGTGCAAGGGGCCCATTGAGCTATTTCTCATTCCAGCCAGTGCACGATTGGTATATCAAAGGTTGTGGTATATTCTATCCTGTCTATGGGATGGTGCATATAAAAGATTCCTTGCTCCTAGTTGAAAACTATAGCGGGTTTCCTCTCTATAACTGTGTCAAAATGACTATATGTTTGACATCCAATAGCTGATGATTAATATAATCAATGTGCTCTAGTGGTATCGTTAGACAAAACAATTTTTTTTTTGGATATATGCAGCATCCCATAGACATGATACTACATACCTTGACCTTTGATATACCAGTTGTGAAGCACTGGCTGAAGCAGGAAATAATCCAATTGGTCCACAGACAGGGATCGATCCCAAACCGAGCTACATCCTCACCCCCAGAACAAAAGAAAGTGATTTACGCATATTATTTCAAACTGTATTATTTCTTCCGTTTGTAATTATAACAATAGATTTTCCGTTGGGAATATATGTTTAAATGGACACAGAAAACAGTCCTTATTGTTATATCGTAATTCACATTCCTTAATTGACTCATTTTCTGCGTGAAATAGATTTGTACATGTGTACATGTCTTTGAATGCTAACTGAAACGTAAAGTCATGCTGCTTTGTGAAATTGGCCCCTGGTGTGTATGAATTGCATCTACGCTTTCAGTTTATTTCTCTGCGGAGATCGGGCTAAAATGGATGATGTGAAGTTGACGTCAAACAAAACGTACTCTCTCTCATTTCTCCAGGGAGGACGTCTGTCACGTCACACCATTCTATCCTGAATGATGATTTCATCAGTCATATTATGGTTATATACCCACATTAAATGTATTAGAGCTGTAATGATTCACTCGTATGTGCGGGGTACCGAATACAGGCTATCCACGATACATATTCGTTATCCGGTACACCAATATGGGGTTTCAGATATGAATAAATATTCACGAATGCCGATATTTACAGTGACAGTCACACTCAGGTTTAACTCAATTGTAACTTTATCCAGATGTGTTGCAGGTTTGTAGATTAACTAAACGTAGTGTTAATTTTCACGGGTTGAAACTAGGGTCGGTCCCTTTAACTAAACTTAGTGTTAATTTTCACGGGTTGAAACTAGGGTCTGTCCCTTTAACTAAACTTAGTGTTAATTTTCACGGGTTGAAACTAGGGTCTGTCCCTTTAACTAAACTTAGTGTTAATTTTCATGGGTTGAAACTAGGGTCTGTCCCTTTAACTAAACTTAGTGTTAATTTTCACGGGTTGAAACTAGGGTCTGTCCCTTTAACTAAACTTAGTGTTAATTTTCACGGGTTGAAACTAGGGTCTGTCCCTTCAACTAAACTTAGTGTTAATTTTCAAGGGTTGAAACTAGGGTCTGTCCCTTTAACTAAACTTAGTGTTAATTTTCACGGGTTGAAACTAGGGTCTGTCCCTTCAACTAAACTTAGTGTTAATTTTCACGGGTTGAAACTAGGGTCTGTCCCTTCAACTAAACTTAGTGTTAATTTTCAAGGGTTGAAACTAGGGTCTGTCCCTTTAACTAAACTTAGTGTTAATTTTCACGGGTTGAAACTAGGGTCTGTCCCTTTAACTAAACTTAGTGTTAATTTTCACGGGTTAAAATGAGGGTCTGTCCCTTTAACTAAACTTAGTGTTAATTTTCACGGGTTGAAATGAGGGTCTGTCCCTTTAATTCTTTTTTTTTTAAATGTCTACCATTCCAAAGTTTAATGTTAAACACATCCTACTATTTAAATGCTATTTTTCACTTTTGTTCACTGGTGGCTTGCTTCATTCAGGAAGTCAGTAGTACAGTATTGGTAGATTCACTGTAAATATTGGTATTCGTGAATATTTATTCATATTTGAAACCCCATATTCGTGATACGTATCGTATTTGCTACTTGGTGTATTGGTTGCAGCTCTAATATATATACGGGCAGGATGTAGCCCGGTGGTAAAGCACTCGCTTGATGCACGGTCGGCTAGGATCGATCCCCGTCGGTGGGCCCATTGGGCTATTTCTCGTTCCAGCCAGTGCTCCACAACTGGTGTAACAAAGGCCGTGGTATATACTATCCTGTCTGTGGGATGGTGCATATAAAAGATCCCTTGCTGCTAATCGAAAAGAGTAGCCCATCAAGTGGCGACAGCGGGTTTCCTCTCTCAATATCTCTGTGATCTTTAACCATATGTCTGACGCCATATAACCGTAAATAAAATGTGTTGAGTGCGTCATTAAATAAAACATTTCTTTCTTTAATATGTCTGACGCCGTATAACCGTAAATAAAATGTGTTGAGTGCGTCGTTAAATAAACATTTCTTTCTTTTATATGTCTGACGCCATATAACCGTAAATAAAATGTGTTGAGTGCGTCGTTAAATATAACATTTCTTTCTTTAATATGTCTGACACCATATAACTGTAAATAAAATGTGTTGAGTGCGTTGTTAAATATAACATTCCTTTCTTTCTTTTTCTCTAACAGTGGGGGACGTAGGCTAACCCAGTGGTAAAACACTCTCCTAAAGAGCTTGTTGGTCCAATGTATGACCGCCAGTATCTGGTGATCTACAAATCAGTGTGCTCTAGTGATGTCATTAAACAAAACAAACCTCAACTGTAATTGTCCATGCAGTGGTGACAGCGGGTTTCCTCTCAATATCTGTGTGGTCCGTAACTATATGTCTGACGCCATATAACCGTAAAATAAAATGTGTTGAGTGCGTCGTTAAATAAAACATTTCTTTCTTTCTTTGAACTAGATTTAAAACCCACCAAAACAAAGGGATTTTGGACAAACAAAACACACAGTGTATGAGTTGTTATGTTGTCAGTACTAACTAGATTTTACTATGTTTGTTATTTGTGTGGTACTCTGCCATAAGAAGTGGAGGAAATTACTATCTACTAACAAAACGTAGATAGCTTGTTTGACAATAAAAATAAATTTAATGCTAACTGGGGGGGGGGGGGGGGGGGGGGGGGGGGGGGGGGGGGGGGGGGGGGGGGGGGGGGTTGTGTAATTGATGTGAGAAAAAACGTAAATTTACTGAAAACAACTCAGCATTTTATGTTTGCAGTCTGAACTTTTAAAGCTATATTTACCAGACATTAATAAAAATACACATTTCAGTGTGTGTCCCTATGTAATAATATGATGCATCAAGATTTACAGTATTATATGCTGTTTTTCTTCAAACTATTGACGTGGTTAAAATCTTCAAATGAAAATCTGTTGTAGATAATAATAATAAATTTACTACACCTTATTTGATCTTGCCTCTTATAACCATAAATATAGCACATGATTAAATGTTTTTTTTGAAAACTCTCCAAGATTTAACAGACTAAAAGAAAATATCTTAAAGATTTTTTTTTTTTTATGTGAAATTTGTCTCACCCGCAAAACATTTTATGAGCTGATATTAATGATTTAATTCCTAAAGTGTCAGAACTTATCATAACGGAATGAAATAAATAATATCCAGATCGTCATTTCCGTCGTTTGAATTCTTATCCAGGAGGAAATCATCAGAAATTGCTTTATGTATCCCACCTCAAACACTAGTTTTAATCTTAATTTGATAAATGTATGCTGAATACTGGACCACACCTGTAGAATGGTAGAACATGTTTTGTTTAACGTCAGAACTAGAGCAGGCAGTGTATCTGCCAGAAAGAAAATTTTGAGTATGGCACTATGGAATTGAATGCAACCACAGTCAACAGGGAGTATGGGGGGCCTCCTCCACAAAGAAAATAGGTTAAGTTTAGGGTTAGGGTTAAGAAAATCATACAGTAATGATAAGAGTAATCAATTTTGTCAAAAGATTAAATTAAAAAAAATCTGCCAAAAAAAATGTGGGTATGGCGCCATACCCATTTTACCCTCTGGCAGAAGCCGTGGCAGGGTTCGTTAGTTCTATAGAGTAATACATGCCCATGCCTCTTCTATTTCAATGACATAGCCCAGTTATAAGGCATTGGACTCGATGTGTGGTCAGTGTGGGATCAATCCCCGTCGGTGGGCCCATATGCATTGGGCTATTTCTCGTTCCAGTCAGTGCACCACGACTGGTATATCAAAGGCTGTGGTATGTATTACACTGTCTGTGGAATGGTGCATGTAAAAACAGTCTCTTGCTACTAATTGAAAAGTGTAGCCCATCAAGTAGCAACAGCAAACAGCGGGTTTCCTCTCTCAATATCTGTGTGGTCCTTAACCATATGTCTGACTCCATATAACCATAAATAAAATGTGTTGAGTGTGTCATTAAATAAAACATTTCTTTCTTTCTATTTCAATGAATAAACATTTGAACTAGTTATAAACTGGGAGGGTCATGTATTTCACTTAACTCACAGTACTCAATTACTAGTGAAATATTTTTGTGAATAAATTCTGAAAATATACTTTATAAAAACTGTTGGGCCTTCAGCAATAAAAACGGTTGGACCTTCAGCAAAAGGTGGAATTTACATAGGCATTTTTCCCAAACTCTTTTGAAATATTTGCGCAAACAATTTTAACAGATAATATAAAATTTCGTGTCATTTTATGGGTTGAGGGAGGTTACTAAATTGTTGTCTATGGAGTTTGATTTGATAGTGTATACACTGGTGAGGCCAATAATTTATTACCCATATGGGCAGAGAAAAGTGGGGAAAGAAAAGTGATCTTTCCCTAGGGAAAGAACCCCCCATTTCTTCCCTTAGATATGTTTTGACGTCATAAACTGTGTGTAATAATAGTTTCCATGGTGGAAGTCATATCAACATATCAGCGAAACGTATGTCACAGCTATGACACAACGTCTGAACAAGGCCTGAGGTATGTGCTGTCCTGTCTGTGGGACAGTTCATATAAAAGATCCTTTGTTGCTAATTGAAAAAAATTACCCGGTTTACCCTGCCTTTTGTTCTCAACTTGCAAACTTATAGTCAACAACAGTTTGATCAAAAATCTTCCATAAAATGGGGGCAGGACATAGCCTAGTGGTAACGCGCTCGCTCAATGCACAGTCGGTTTGGGATTGATCCCTGTCGGTGGGCCCATTAGGCTATTTCTCGTTCCAGCCAGTACACCACAACTGGTATATCAATGGTCATGGTATGTAATACCCTATTTGTGGGGTGGTGCATATAAAAGATCCCTTGCTGCTAATCGAAAAGAGTAGCCCATGAAGTGGTGACAGTGGGTTTCTTCTCTCAATATCTGTGTGGTCCTTAACCAGTAGTCCGATGCCATATAACCATAAATAAAATGTGTTGAGCGCGTCGTTAAATAAAACATTTCTTTATATAAAATGATAAATATTGACAATGGGTAATAAATAGAATACCCAACTCGCTACTCGGCAATACCGTTTATCTTGCACTCGCCCAAATCCACATACACCTGTAAGAGGCCAAGGATCTAGCCCAGTCCATAGAGCACTCGACTGGTATATCAAAGGCCTGAGGTATGTGCTGTCCTGTCTGTGGGACAGTTCATATAAAAGATCCTTTGTTGCTAATCGAAAAAATTTACCCGGTTTCTTCGAAAGACTAGAAGCTAAATCAAATTAGCACTTTATGTTTGACATCCAATACCTGATGTTTAATAGATCAATATGCTGTAGTGGTGGTGTTCAAGGTAAATCAAAGGCCGTGGTATGTGCTATCCTGTCTGTGGGATGGTGCATATAAAAGATCCCTTGCTACTAATGGAAAAATGTAGCCGGCTTCCTTTCTATGACTGTATATGTCAAAATTACCAAATATTTGACATACCTGTACTGTCAACATTCAATAATTAATAAATCAGTGTGCTCTAGTGGTGTTGTTTAACAAAACAAACTTTAAATAAAAAATGCTCTAGTGGTGTTGTTTAACAAAACAAACTTTAAATAAAAAAAATTCCAATGGCCAACACCTGCAATTAAGAAAATTTCCACGGCAAAAAACCATGCCATTGAAAAAAAACCTGAATATAGTCCCAAGGCAAAAAAAGTGCCGTGGATAATTAAAACCTCCATGGCATTGCCGACTGCTGTGGATAATTAAAACCTCCACGGCATTGCCGACTGCTGTGGATAAATTAAAACCTCCACGGCATTGCCGACTGCTGTGGATAATTAAAACCTCCACGGCATTGCCGACTGCTGTGGATAATTAAAACCTCCACGGCATTGCCGACTGCTGTGGATAATTAAAACCTCCACGGCATTGCCGATTGCTGTAGGCAATTGCAGGGGTTGATAGCTGCATGATTAATAAATCAAAGTTTAATCATGTTGCCATTAAAAGGAAACAGACTTTACGGTAACTTTTTAACATTTAAGCCTATGTATAATTCTTAGAAATAGTTACGGAGGTCAAGTGTACAGTATATACCTGGTTAGCGGTGAGAAGTGTTTTTCAAGTACATAATACAACGATGTCTGGAGATGTCTTATCATCCATGTCCTACATCGGCCATGGAATCGGGCCAAGATATTTTGCTTATGTTGAAATTTTCTTTTCACTTGTATGCGTGTATTTTTTTTTCCTCTCTCTCTTTCTCTTTCTCGTGGGTTACATTACGCTATATAGTATTTACAGAGAAAATTTACGGTTTGCATTGGGGGAGGGGGCCTCCCATTTTTTTTAGATATTTTGCTTTATATTTGCTTTATAATAGTGTAAATATAAAAGTATGCCCTCCCCCCCACCACACGCACACTTTTTGGCACCTTCCTACGCCACTGAATCAGGTATATTGATAGCTGCATATACGGTAATATTGAATTGCAACTGGTTCTTGGTGTATGATGTGCATAGCTTCTCGTTTCAGTTTATTTTCTTTTTTCTTTTTTTTTTTGGTCTCTCATCTCAGTTTTTTTTTCCTGTCCAGACTTATGTACTTTACGATCTTGTTGATTGTTTGAATGTTGTGTCTGCTCTATTGGGGCCATTAAAAAAAAAAGAAAAAAAAAAGAAAGATATTTGCTGTAACTTGTAAAAATAATAAAAGTTAACTGACAGACGTTTTTTGGAAAAGTTCTTTTATGTCCCAATGTCCCAACCATGGACCCATGACTGGTATATCAAAGGCTGTGGTATATGCTGTCCTGTCTGTGGGAAGGGGTGAGATCTAACTCAGTCGGTAGAATGTTCGCCTGAGGTGCTTGCATTGTAGGATCGAAACACATCTGTGGACCCACTGTTTGATTAATGGTTCCCCCCCCCCCGTCTCAACCAGTGCCCAACAACTGGTATGTGCTGTCCTGTCTGTGGCAAAGTGCATACAAAGATCCCTTGCTTCTAATGGAAAAATGTAGCAGTTTCCTCCAAGAATATATGTCACGTTTACCAAATGTTTAGAATCAAATAGCCGATGATGAATAAATCAGTGTGCTCTAGTGGTGTCATTAAACAAAACTTTAATGTTTTTGGGAGAAGGAATGTTCATGTGATGGGTTGTAGGATGAATCCCCCTTAATGTTTCCTCTAACAACAAGTGGCCCATGACTGGTATGTAAAACTCTGTGGTGTGTACTGTTCTGTCTTCATGAAAAGGCATTGAAAAGATTAATCTTTTTGGTTAGGTTAGTATATATGGTGGAAGCAGATTCTCTGTCTTTTTCTGTCTCTGTCTCTGTCTCTGTGTGTCTGTGTATGTGTGTCTCTCTGTCTCTCTCTCTCTCTCTCTCTCTCTCTCTCTCTCTCTCTCTCTCTCTCTCTCTCTCTCTCTCTCTCTCTCTCGCTCGCAGTCATAGAAATAACCATATGCTAGACATCAGATAGTTTAACCATGGTTTAAACTGTACCAAGATCTACTAAGTAAATTGTTCCATTACAAATATTTGTTTTCCCACCCACCTAAAACCCTTTTCCTGTCCTGGAGGGAGCAGCTGGTTTAAGCTGACACATGCACCCATGACAGGCGTGCGCTACAACAGCTTGCTCTGAATGTGCACATTAAGCCCTATGACCTGACCTGAACTGACCTGACCTGACCTGACCTGATCTGACCTAATATTTGTTTTCTGTGTCACTGACAACAGTACTGACAGGATTACTATACACTGTTTATTTCTAATACATGCTTACATCAGCTGTCAGTCACGCACGGTCTGTTCTCTCTTTCTTAACTGAAAAAGTAAATCATATACCTCATTTTTCGGCATGACCTACTTATATACTTTGTATATACATACATGTATATATTTTACATTTGATTGTTTATATGTAAATAACTGTGACAAGACTGAGAATGTGTAAGTAAATTTAATAGATCAGAGCTCATGTAGGTCAACTGTGAATGTTTTCTTTGAATCTGCTTGCGGATGTGTTGATGTTTTTGATAGGCCGGCATTTCTGTCGGTTGAATCAGTCTAAATATACTCAATGAAATTAATTAAGGCCCAGCAGGTATTTTTGGCATTTTTCTTTTTTATATGGTTCAAAAACCATTTAGTTCTGGTTTTCAGGGGTGGGAATTCTCCTCGGATCCGCTGTTCCTCTCATGGAACATTACGTTTCCTCGCATTTTAATCGTCCTTTCCTCCAAAATGTGTCAGATGGCACAGATTTTAACCTAGGATTTCAAGAATTTCTGGGACGCCTCTAGATTTCCTCTTTTATTACAGTTCACCAATTCCAACCCCTGGGTTTTACAAAGCATACAAGACATGCATCACTGGTCGAAAATTGACTCAAACAACTTTTCGAAGTAATCTGTGATCACAACTTACTAACATACATGTACATGTGTTGTTAGGCTCAGACTGTCAACTGTCACGACGAAGTTGGCCAACTCGATGGATGCGTTGTAATTTCCCCCAAATTACAATGGATATGCTTAGATTAATAACTAATTGGTTGTAATTAGACTAGCAACTGGACAGTCGTAGAAGTCGTGAGATCGGCGAGTTGGTCAATGTAGTTGTGACAGTTGGTAGTCGGACCCTAACGTAATATAACACTGTTAATAACTGACATTACTTAATTGTGCTGAGTATAACAACAACAACAAATCCATTAATTATATATTACAGAGGAACATTAAATGGGTTGCCAACTGTAACATGGTTTATTTATAAATAATTACATACTGTGAACATTGGTTAATCCCCGTGAATAATTTAAAATCAAAATCAAAATGTCTGTGTCAGATGACACTAATAAGAGTAGATACACAAATAAAAGATTTGTAACAACTCGTTCACCTTTTGTGTTCAGAATTTTTATAGGTTAAATTTATGTATGTAACTACTTCGTTTTAGTTTTTTTAGTTTTTTTTCTTTCTTGTTTTAGTTTTTTCTTTTTAAATTAACTAATTTCCATGTGCCAAATTAAACTTACAAGTAGCATTTTAAAATATCCAAAACCAAATTAAAACCCACTAGTATGTATGACACAAATCAGACCTAAAATTAGATCGAGAGTAAAATTTGAATCCACCTACATGTGTATATGATCTAAACCAAAATTATAATCCCCGGACATAAACAAAACATGACCCACAGCAAAATTATAGTCCATGTACATGACCCAGACCAAAATTCAAATTCATGACATGACCCAGACCAAAATTATAATCCATGGCATGACCCACATCAAAATTATAAACCATGGCATGATCTAGGCCATAATGACAATCCATGGCATATCTCAGATCAAAATCATAATCCATGTACATGACCCAGACCAAAATTCAATCCATGGCATGATCCTGATCAAAATTATAATCATGGCTTGACCTAGACCACAATTATAATCCATGGCTTGACCCAGATCAAAATTATGATCTTATGACATGACCCAGACCAAAATTTAAATCCATGGCTTGACCCAGACCAAAATTCAAATCGATGGCTCGACCCAGACCAAAATTATAATCCATGGCTTGACCCAGATCAAAATTATAATCCATGGATATGACCCAGACCAAAATTACAGCTTGTAACTTGTGCTAAGGGAAAAAACAACAGGCTCTGTGGCTAGCTGCCATCTAATTTAGTGCTAGACTCCATGAGAAATGGAAATAGGAAATAAGATAAGTTAATTAATGGCATTGTGATCATGTTATATGTTTCCAGATCTCATTACTAAAAGTTTTTTCTGTCTAGTTTGTGGAGAGAGGCGTGTAATGCGAGACAAAGTCAATATGTCTCCATCGGCAACATGTCAGCATAGATACATGTACATAGTTAAACATCTTTGGGTTTTTTTCCTTTTAAAAAAAAAAACTACATCACTTGAGCAAATTGATTTATTAATCATCGGCTATTGGATGTTAAACATTTGGGAATTTCAACATATAGTCTAAGAGAGGAAACCTGTTAAATTTTTTCATTAGTAGCAAGGGACCTTTTATATGTACCATTCCACAGACAGGATAGTACATACCACGGTCTTTGATGTACCAGTGTTGGTGCACTGGCTGGAATGAGAAATAGCCCAATGGGCCTACCGATGGAGATTGATCCCAAACCAACTGTGCATCAAGCGAGCGCTCTACCACTGGGCTACATCCCACTTGGTTTTCTTTAAGTATTCAGTTTTATGAAACATGTCTGTGTATTTTGCCCCTCCCCAAGTTTTAATGACTCAGTGGGTAGGTAGGTGTAACTCTCTCACTAACCACTAACAACTAACAACTAACAATGTGCTTGAACCTTAATTCGATATAAGCACAAAAATAAGTTGAAATGAATGATTGAATATTGTATATGATCTCTCTACTTGATGTAGCCTGTGTTACACACATGGGGTGGGGTGGGGTGAGGTGGGTGGTGGGGTGGTTTTACACTGGACGTATTCCCCCTACCCATCATTAAATACATATAGGTACTTTAGTAAGTGACAAAGATCATGGCTTCCATTATGGTTACATGTAAAGAATTCATCTTTGTATGCAATATTTATCACGATGTGTGTCTGTGGTAGTCCTCTGGACCTAAGCGCATAATGATCCTTTGCGAAGTGTGGCATTGGGTAAGAACAAAGACGACAGTTGGCAGTGCATATCAAACGAGGAGTTGCAGTCAGAACAGTTGGAAGCTGTGAAAACGTCCTTGCTTAATTATTATTATATTATAGATATTTACACGTGTGTTTTGGAAAATGCAGAAGTTTTCCTCTCTAAGACAATATATTGTCGGTATTACCAAATGTTTGACATCTACTAGCCGATGATTAATAAATTAATGTGCTCTAGTGGTATTGTTAAGCAAAACCAACTTAACATTTTCTTTCTGTCCTGCCCTATAAGTGGCCTGCCTGTATGTCCTAATAAAAATGCACCATCACAACAGTAAATAAAAGAGTTGTTTGTCTTTCTCTATAAACTTTTATATCCATGATATCAGCAGTTTCCCCTTTCTCTCTTTTTGCCTTCCCACACTACATGCAAATCCTTGTCTCATCATATGATAATTATATACTTTAGTTGTAAATAACAATGTTGTTTGTTTTTGTTTTGCCAGCCTTTCTCTGTAAACTTTTATATCCATCATATCAGCATTTTCCCCTTTCTCTCCTCTTTTTACCTATCCCACACTACATGCAAGTCCTTGTCTCATCATATGATAATTATATACTTTAGTTGTAAATAACAATGTTGTTTGTTTTTGTTTTGCCAGCCTTTCTCTGTAAACTTTTATATCCATCATATCAGCATTTTCCCCTTTCTCTCCTCTTTTTACCTATCCCACACTACATGCCAGTCCTTGTCTCATCATATGATAATTATATAATTTTTATTTTTAACACAGATAATCATATTTATTTACTTACCTTTGTTTAACACCCAATAACCGTTGTGTATTTGTGTGCTGGGGTGTCGTTAAACATTCGTTCATTCATTCATTCATTCATTCATTCATTCATTCATTCATTCATTCTCGGCATGTCAAAGTCGAGCTGATATCCATCATATCAACAGTTCCTCCTTTCTCTCCTCTTTTTGCATTCCCACACCACGTGCCAGTCCTTGTCTGAGTTAAATCGCATTGTATTAATATTTTCATTTGTGTTCATGATTGTTTTACTTTCAGGATTCTTGCACTCTCAAGGTCGACATATTGAAAGCAAGTATTAGTGAAGATTTCGCTAACTGTGTATTTCACTCGTGTATATCTTGGAGTAATCAATAGGGGTGCATACATACATACGTACATGTGCAGGGCTTGAAATTAATGTCTGCATGTTTTGAGGAAATTCCAGTTTACACAGGGTCCGGTTTTGAGGAAATTCCAGTTTACACAGGGTCTGGTTTTGAGGGGTTTCACTGTATTAATGAAAATTTGACTTTTTTATTAATGAAAAAATAAATAATGTATTACTTACTGAAGTTTTTAGAAAATAAATAATGTGTTACTGGAAATGTTTGACAAAATGTAAAATAATAATGTATTACTTATTGAAGTTTTAGACAAAATTTGAAGAAAAAAAAATGTATAACTTACTGAAATATAAATATTTTTTTAAAAATACATTACCGCTATAGTTACTGAAGAAAAAAAATAAAAAAATTAATAATGTATTACTTATTGAAATAATATTTTTTTAATAATAATGTTTTACTTAGTAAAATTTTGCACAAAATTTGAACAAATAAATAATGTTTTACTTAATGAATTTAGTGATATCATTTTGGACAAACCAATGTATAAGTAGTTCTGTCAGTGGACCAAGAAGTTTAATTTTTTAAATTTTTTTAACCATTTTGACCACACACGTGTTACTGAATTATATAAAAACTGTGAGGTGTGCGACTGTTGATTACTCCATGATAAGTCTGTATTTATCTTCACTCATATATATATGTATATATATAGATCTTACTCTAACGTCAATTTTGAGGTCACTATTAGTAATAGATCTGACGTAAGCCTTTTCTGTTTTCTGTTCAGATGACCTTCTGTTGTGAACATTCTCAATGGGTAATTAAGCTGCTGGCAGATTTATGCTAACAGTAATTTCATTGGTCAAATGAAAGGTCATATAGTTGTGGGTTATTTGTTTGTCTGTTTGTTTCTTTTTTTGTTTGTTATTTTTGTAAATTTATTTATTTGTTAGTTTGCTGTTTGTACATTTGTTATTTGTTTGTTTGTTTATTTGTTTGTTTATTTTTATGTATTTTATTTATTTAAATAATTATTTATATTAGTCATGATATGTGTGTTTGTGTCCTGATTGTGTGTGAGGGAACTAATTTTTTTGGGCGGAATGTGGGGGTGGGGTGAGGATTTATGCTTATATCCAGCCACATGCGTGTGTGTGTGGGGGGGAACTAATGTGGGTTGTTGCCTTTTTTAAACTGTTTATATGCTGTATTGAGATGCTAACCATACGGCCAGTGGCTTGACAACTAAATGAATATGGCACTAAGAGATGGATGTTAACTTGATGATTAGTTGTTAGTGAGAATGAATAGTTAACTTGGTTTCATCGTCTTGCTCCTCTCCACTATATGTAAGTTGAAAAAAAACTTGCTCCGGGTTGGAACCAATACAGGGGGAAGGGACGGGATGTATGTATAGCCCAGAGGTTAAGTGCTCGCCTGAGGTGCAGTCAGTGTAGGATCAATCCCCCCATCAGTGGCTACATTGAGCTCATTCTAGCTAATGCACGATGATTAGTATATCAAAGGCCATGGTATGTGCTATCCTGTCTCTGGGATGGTGCATACAAAATATGCTTTACTACTAATGGAAAAATATAGCGGGTTTCCTTTCTAAGAAGTGGCGTCGTGGTTAGCCATCGGTCTACAGTCTGGTAGGTACTGGGTTCGGATCCCAGTCGAGGCATGGGGTTTTTAATCCAGATACCAATTCCAAACCCTGAGATAGTGCTCTGCAAGGCTCAATGGGTAGGTGTAAACCACTTGCACCGACCAGTGATCCATAACTGGTTCAACAAAGGCCATGGTTTGTGCTATCCTGCCTGTGGGAAGCGCAAATAAAAGATCCCTTCCTGTCTTTCATAAAAGCATAGCCTATGTGGCGACAGCGGGTTTCCTCTCAAAATACCGGCCTTGGTGGCGTCGTGGCAGGCCATCGGTCTACAGGCTGGTAGGTACTGGGTTCGGATCCCAGTCGAGGCATGGGATTTTTAATCCAGATACCGACTCCAAACCCTGAGTGAGTGCTCCGCAAGGCTCAATGGGTAGGTATAAACCACTTGCACCGACCAGTGATCCATAACTGGTTCAACAAAGGCCATGGTTTGTGCTATCCTGCCTGTGGGAAGTGCAAATAAAAGATCCCTTGCTGCCTGTCATAAAAAGAGTAGCCTATGTGGCGACAGCGGGTTTCCTCTAAAAATAGTGTCAGAATGACCATATGTTTAACGTCCAATAGCCGATGATAAGATAAAAAATCAATGTGCTCTAGTGGCGTCGTTAAATAAAACAAACTTTACTTTTTTTCTCTCAAAATCTGTGTGGTCCTTAACCATATGTCTGACGCCATATAACCGTAAATAAAATGTGTTGAGTGCATCATTAAATAAAACATTTCTTTCTTTCTTTTCCTTTCTAAGACTAAATGTCAAAATTATGAAATGTTTAACATCCAATAGCTGATGATGAATAAATTAGTGTGCTCTAGTGGTGTCGTTAAACAAAACAAAATTTAACAATACAGCCTTGAAGGTCGATGGCTTCATTATCTTGGTTTTAAAGTGACAGGCCCTAGTTTTTAAACACTACGACTTATTTTTCACTGTTAAAGCTGTTGTTGATAGTTTAATTTAGAAGTATTTACATTTTATTATTTAGAATATTAATTTTCCTATGCCTGAAGTGATTCTGGTCACCCAGGTTTTGTAATGCCCCAAAAAAGCATTTTTTATAATTCTAAAAACACACTTTATTCTGAAAAGTAATGGTTATCGAAACAAGAAAGAAGGAAATGTTTTATTTAACGACACACTCAACACATTTTATTTACGGTTATATGGAGTCAGACATATGGTTAAGGACCACACAGATTTTGAGAGGAAACCCGCTGTCGCCACTACATGCGCTACTCTTTCTGATTAGCAGCAAGGGATCTTTTATTTGCGCTTCCCACAGGCAGGATAGCACAAACCATGGCCTTTGATGAACCAGTTATGGATCACTGGTCGGTGCAAGTGGTTTACACCTACCCATTGAGCCTTGCGGAGCATTCACTCAGGGTTTGGAGTCGGTCTCTGGATTAAAAATCCCATGCCTCGACTGGGATCTGAACCCAGTACCTACCAGCCTGTAGACCAATGGCCTAACCACAATGCCACCGAGGCCGGTGGTTATCGAAACAAGCTCTAGTTATTTTTAGACAGCATTTTCCCACTTAAACATCACAGACTTTAACTTCTCTCTGTTATAACCTAAATATGTTACAGATTTGTAGATCAACTAAACTTAGTGTCCATTTTCACAGACTGAAACTAAGGGTCTACACCTTTAACTAAAATGATAGAAAAGCAAAACCAACCATTAGGCCAATCGCTTGACTATTAAGTCACACTGTTTGGTATTGGTGATAAACATTGGCTTTTGTCAGATCTCTGAAGCAGAGTGACAGTAAGATCTGATAGTAATTATTTTTATAATATACAGTGAAACCTATATAAACCGGGTCACGCCGGGGAGCTAATATTTATCAGATTTACACAGGGTCCGGTGTTTAAAGGGTCGCATTTTAGAATTCATAAAAATTCTGGACCATGAAACTTGGCCGGTTTTGACCAGATTCTGGTTTGTTCAGTGTCCGGTTCAGACAGGTTTCACTGGGTATATATACACGTACATGTATATCTATAACAAATAATAACACACTAATTCAGCTTCTTTTATTTTCACTGATTGGCTTGGCCTCACTGTGTGTTATAACAATATATCTTTTATTAGTACTAATTATATACAAATAGCCTTATTCAACTTACTGTGCTAGCACAACAACTATGCTATACAGAATTGAGAACGGTGGTCCGACCCATGTGTGGATATGGATATGTATGCCCGGCAAGGGAAGACAATTGTATAGTATTGTTGTTGTGCTAGCACTAGGTAAGTATGAATAATAATGCTTATTCGAAACTAATTATATGTATACATGTATATATAAATTGTATAAAAATGTAATATGCATGTATAAATGCTACTAGTGTTTAGTGTTCATCGGGAAAGGTGAGTGCTCACTGCAGCTCACATCCATACTCACCAGGAAAGGTGAGTATTCACTACCACTCCCATCCACGCTCACCAGGAAAGGTGAGTACTCGCTTCTGCTCACATCCATACTCACTTGGAAAGGGTTTGGAGAGCAGAAAATTGATCGACTTGAAATGTCATTTTTAATACATTTTATTTGAAACTTCATTTGATTCTTTTTTAAATATACGACAACTGAACTAAACAGCGTTGTTAAAACTACACGAGGAAACAGTAACTGTTTGTTTTGGTTTCATATAAACTAGCTTAACAAAGGCCATGGCATGTACTATCCTGCCTGTGGGATTGTATATATAAAAGATCCCTTGCTGCTTTTTGAAAATAGTAGACCATGAAGTGACGACAGCAGGTTTCCTGTCTATATCTGTGTGGTCCTTAGCCATATGTCCGACACCATATAACCATAAATAGAATGTGTCGTTAAATAAACCATTTTCTTCCTTCCTTCATACTAAACATTCTTAATACCCGTAAAAAAAACACACCTCTCAGACATTGTATGTATCATGTTGATCGAATCAACCATTTATAATAAAGCTATTTTAGAAATTTAATCAGAATTTGAACAAGTCGAGGTTTACTTCATTGAGTAAAGTTTATACACGTTCTCTTGGATATAGGAGACATATTTTTACAGATATTGCCATTGTATTAATCTTCAGGATAATAAAAAGCTAGGCCAAACAGTTTGAAAATTGAACAGAAGAGAAAATGTTATTAAAAGAAGTATCTTGAGTTGTTTTTAACCCTAGCAAGACTTCAGTTTGTTCCTTAACCATATGTCTGATGTCATGACAACCATAGATAAAAAAATGTGTTGAGTAAGTTAAACAAACAAAACCCTTCCTTTTTTTTCTTTTCTCTTGGTTTTTTTTTTGGGGGGGGAGGGAGGGGGGTTGGTGTTTATAAAATGGGTGTAAATCCAGTACCTCCAAGACGTAGCCCAGTGGTAAAGCGTTCACTTGATGCCCGGTCGGTTTGAGATCGATCCCCGTCAGTTGACCCATTGGGCTGTTTCTCATTCCAGCCAGCGCACCTGTACGACTGGTACATTAAAGGCTGTGGTATGTGCTATCCTGTCTATGGGATGGTGCATATGAAAGATCCCTTGCTGCTAATAGAAAAGAGTAGCCCATGAAGTGGCGACAGCGGGTTTCCTCTCTCAATATCTGTGTGGTCCTTTACCATATGTCCGATGCCATAAATAACCGTAAATGAAATGTGTTGAGTGCGTCGTTAAATAAAACATTTCTTTCTTCTAACCACCGCACCACCGAGACCGGCTGTAAGCTACAGTGGCACAGTCACATTTCTATGCCACTTTCCTTCTTTGCTTTTGGGAGGTTCTTTGTAGTGTTGTAAACTGGGTGAGAGTCGGTACCGAGGTGTGAACTCAGTACCTCCCAGCCGGAGTCTGATGGCTTAACCACAGCACCGCTGAGACGGGCTGTAAACTACAGTGGCACTGAAGGCTTCATTCCAGTCACAGTTTTATGCCACTTTTACGAGGTGCATGTTGGTGCATTCCGCATTCTACGATCGCGAGCGCCAGTTTTACAGACCGTCAGCATAGGTACGTCACAGGATCTCACTAGTAGAGGGATGTCGGTCCATCGTCCTTGTTCAGGGGCAGTTCCAGGATTTTTAAAAAGGGGTGGGAGGTGGGGTCCAAAAATTCTAAAAGGGGCAATTTGACTTTGCACTTCAATGGATTCCAACACACTGTGGAATCACAGGAAACGAGACTGCAGACAAACTAGCCAAACAAGCATCTGAATGCCAACAACACTGTCACAGAGTGTCACTTCCAGAGATGAAGACTCTCATAAAAGGGAAGTTCAACACAGCCTGGAAAACAAGGACAGGAAGTACTTATCGAAGTGACCCAATCATACGCCTAAACCGACGAGAACAAACAATGATATTCAGACTGAGGACAGGGCACTGCAGACTTGGTGCACATCTCTATAAACTCAAAGTGGTAACAACACCGCATTGCCACTGTAACACTGAACCCCGAACTGCAGAGCATGTACTGCAAAGATATCCAACATATGACAGTATCAGAGAAAACATCTGGCCACAACCCAGAACAATCAGAGAAAAACTTTGGGGGTGAAAGAGACCGTCTGCTGCTGACTGTGGAGTTGATGGAGGCGGGAAAACTCACGGTCTGAATTCAAGGAGCACAAAGAAACTGAACGCAGAAGAAGAAGAGGGCAAATGAGCCAAAATCACAAAGAGAGTGAAAAATCTCTTGGGAAGGGAAGTGGAGTGGGGTGGTGGTGGTGGGGGGGAGGGGGGAGGGGGTGGTAGTTCAGGGGTATGTCTTCAGAAAATGTTTACAAGTTAAGATGTTCAGAGACATGTTTATCAGGGCAGTTTAGTGTTGGAAGAAAGAAGGAAATGTTTTATTTAACGACACACTCAGCACATTTTATTTACGGTACATGGAACGAGAAATAGCCCAATGGGCATGGGCCCCACCGACGGGGATCGATCCCAGACCGACCGCGCATCAAGCGAGCGCTTTACCACTGGGCTACGTCCCACCCTTAGTGTTGGAAGATGGATTAAAAATCAAAAGTAATTAAAAAGGGCACATCAAATGGGTGGTCGGGGGGGGGGGGGGGTAACAGGGGTCCCACACACACACACACACACCCACCCTTCTAGATCCATCAGTGCTTGCTCACAGGGGCTGGTAGGTTATGGGTTTGTATTCCAATGTTTCCCCAATCCAGAATGAAAAATTAAAGAAAGAAACTTGTTATCAATTTTAATTGAAAAACCGATTAAACAGTGTGCTGCGGTGTCATTAAACAAACATTCCTTTCCTTTCCTAACAGCCACTGATTAAACAATGTGCTGGGGTGTCATTAAACAAACATTCCTTTCCTTTCCTAATAGCCACTGATTAAACAATGTGCTGGGGTGTCATTAAAACGAACATTCCTTTCCTTTCCCAATAACCACTGATTAAACAATGTGCTGGGGTGTCATTAAACAAACATTCCTTTCCTTTCCTAATAGCCACTGATTAAACAATGTGCTGGGGTGTCATTAAGCAAACATTCCTTTCCTTTTCTAATAGCCACTGATTGAACAATGTGCTGGGGTGTCATTAAGCAAACATTCCTTTCCTTTCCTAATAGCCACTGATTAAACAATGTGCTGGGGTGTCATCAAATGAACATTCCTTTCCTTTCCTAATAGCCACTGATTAAACAATGTGCTGGGGTGTCATCAAACAAACATTCCTTTCCTTTCCAAATAGCCACTGATTAAACAATGTGCTGGGGTGTCATCAAACAAACATTCCTTTCCTTTCCTAATAGCCACTGATTAAACAATGTGCTGGGGTGTCATCAAACAAACATTCCTTTCCTTTCCAAATAGCCACTGATTAAACAATGTGCTGGGGTGTCATCAAACAAACATTCCTTTCCTTTCCAAATAGCCACTGATTAAACAATGTGCTGGGGTGTCATCAAACAAACATTCCTTTCCTTTCCAAATAGCCACTGATTAAACAATGTGCTGGGGTGTCATCAAACAAACATTCCTTTCCTTTCCAAATAGCCACTGATTAAACAATGTGCTGGGGTGTCATCAAACAAACATTCCTTTCCTTTCCAAATAGCCACTGATTAAACAATGTGCTGGGGTGTCATTAAACAAACATTCCTTTCCTTTCCTAATAGCCACTGATTAAACAATGTGCTGGGGTGTTATTCAACAAACAATCCCTTCCTTTCCTATCCAATTAATGTTCAAGCATGCTGTTCTGGGCACATACTTCAGCTAGCTGGACTGTTTGTCCAGGACAGTGGGTTTGTGGTTATTAGTGAGAAAGAAGTCGATGTATAGTGGCCTTACAACTATCTACCAAGGCTGGAAGGAAGGAAGGAAGGAAGGAAGGAAGGAAGGAAGGAAATGTTTTATTTAACGACACACTCAACACCTTTTATTTACAGTTATATGGTGTCAGATATATGGTTAAGGACCACACAGATATTGAGAGAGGAAACCCACTGTCACCACTTCATGGGTTACTCTTTTCGATTAGCAGCAAGGGATCTTTTATATGCACCATCCCACGGACAGGATGGCACATACCACAGCCTTTATTATACCAGTTGTGGAGCACTGGTTGTAACGAGAAATAGCCCAATGGGTCCACCCATGGGGATCGATCCTAGACCGACCGCGCATCAAGCAAATACTTTACCACTGGGCTTCGTACCGCCCCTACCAAGGCTGGTGTCGTCCTTATAGAGACATTCCTTTCATCTGTTACCTGCGTTCACCTTGACCTCTTTACCTTATTTACACCACTAACACCAGTGAGATATATTTTAATATGAAAGATTTTACCCTTCATGAATCCAATTTGAATAAAGCTATTTAGCAAAGCCTTTAGTCCATTAGCCAAATTTGCCACTCATACAAATCATACAGGTGTGATAAATATCCACTTGTCAGTTGTGATTTGGAGATTCATTTCTCCGCGTACATTAATTTGTCTGACACACAATTATTACCTGGTGTTTTTGTAATTAGGTAATGCTGAAGAATGTGTGTTTGTGTTGTGGTGGGGGGGGTTATAGGTATGTAATAATTCATTATCGTTTTGGGTCTGTTTCTTTGCGGTCATGAAACACAATGAAATCACTCGACCAACACAAGTCAACCAGTGTTGTGTTTAAATTACAAAGTGTTTACATAGCAAAATTAAGACTTAGATATTAATTTTTAACGACTATAAATAATAAAAGAACTAAAGTGCGGTGCGGTATACTTTGGCATGCTCATATACCGCGAAGGTTTCAAGCATGTCCGCTCCAGGGTTCGCTCTCTTCGAGGCCAGGGCCCAATCCGGGACAGATAGAACTGAGGGGATTTTTTTTTTCTTCTTTTTTTCTGTTTTTTTTTTTTCTTTGTCTTTTGTTTAAACTTTGTATATAAATGTATATTCTGTGATAGATAATTTGTTTAAACTTTGTATATAAATGTATATTCTGTGATAGATAATTTGTTTAAACTTTGTATATAAATGTATATTCTGTGGTAGATAATTCCTCATAAAAAATTAAGAGCATTTAGGCGTTTGCATGAAATTATGCAGGAGGTGGGGATCTAGACTTTGGCAAGCAGAGGTTTACAATATAAAAAAAAACAAATTGTCTTGCTTTCATGTACATGGAGGTTATTCCTACTGGAAAAGTAGCAAGAGATGTTTTACATACAATTTTTCCATAGACAGTACAGCACAGCGCATACCACGGTGCTTGATGTGTCAGTCCCAAGTCACTGCTTGTTATAGACAGAATAAAATATTCTTAGTGAGAATATATTTTGTAAAAAGTTGAAAAATTAAAAAAAGCCATTAAAATCGTTGCTGCATGCTTATGTACGAAATAGCTGGCTGCAGAACCTGGCTATGGATGTTTTTTTCTTCCACTTGATAAAGTTACCTGCTCTTTATCTGTAAATGCTATCTGTAAATACAAAAACTGGGTTCTGCCGATGATAAAGATGTCTGCCAATATGGTTATTGGGTGTACTCTGGGAGAACACATTAAAGGAAAAGAAAGGAATGTTTTATTTAACAATGCACTCAACACATTTTATTTACGGTTATATGGCGTCAGACATATGGTTCAGGACCACACAGATTTTGAGAGGAAACCCGCTGTCGCCGCTACATGGGCTACTCTTCCGATTGGCAGCAAGGGATCTTTTAGTTGCGCTTCCCACAGGCAGGATAGCACAAACCATGGTCTTTGTTGAACCAGTTATGGATAACTGGTCGGTGCAAGTGGTTTACACCTACCCACTGAGCCTTGCGGAGCACTCACTCAGGGTTTGGAGTCGGTATCTGGATTAAAAATCCCATGCCTCGACTGGGATCCGAACCCAGTACCTACCAGCCTGTAGACCAATGGCCTAACCACGACGCCACCGAGGCTGGTCCGCTCTGAGATATCGCTATAACTAAAGATTCCATCATGGGTTTTTTCCCTCTCAGCCACATCAAGCTTCCTAGACTGGGAGCAATGTAGACAACACAGAGAAACGTAATGACAAAACCAGACCACTTCCTTTTATACCACAAGACCTCCTATAATCTTTTCCTTTCAATATTTTGGCGTAACTCTGGAATCCTCCAAGCTTTTTCTGCGCAATCTGATATGATGTTATCTCATCTATTTGTGGGTTAAGGTCTGAAGTTTTCAGCACCAGAGTTTTTTTTTTTTTTTTTTAATATATAAATATATGTTTTTTTGTGTGTATTGTCTGCAAACTACAATCAAAGAAGCTGCGTTATCAATCTTCGTGTTGTTTCGTCCATGTTTGTGAGGTTTTTACTCTGCCGTGTTTGCCGAGTACAGTTAAACCTAGTCAGTAAGACCTCTATGGGGGAAAAGAAAGGAAAGTACCTACCAGCCTGTAGACCGATGGCCTACCACGACGCCACCGAGGCCGGTCCCACCCCAAAAAGAATATTAACTAAACAACACCTCCGCACATTTTTAAAACTATGGCTAATTGGTGTTTTAGACACGGCTATTTTTACCTTTGTTTAAAAATTAAAAAATGGAGAAAAAGTTAGTTGCTAGAGCACATTGATTTATTAATCATCGGCTATTGGATGTGAAAGATTTAGTAATTTTGACTAACAGTCTTAGAGACGAAACTGGCTAAATTAGAACGAGAGGAAACCTGCTGCCACCACTTAGGGTTATCTTGCTGAATAATTAACAAGCATGGGATTGTTTATATTCATTCTAAGTAGACAGGACAATACATACCACAGCTTTTGATAAACCAGTCATGTGACACTAATGGGCAGAAAAAAAACCCTGATCAATGTTGACTCATTGCCACTCATGCAATACTATTGTGTGTGCTGTCCAGTCTGATGATGATGATGATGATGATGATGATGATGATGATGATGATGATGATGATGATGATGATGATGATGATGATGATGATGATGATGATCATGATCATCATCATGATCATGATCATGATCATGATCATAGAGCTTGGTGCATATACAGACATTTCCTTTCGGTTTCTATGCTAATGCTGATGCATAGCTTCTGTACTCGGACTTCAGTGGACTTGGTTTGAGTTTGGAGTTTTCCTTCTCCTAGGAGAGTTTCCTTACTAGGATTCTGAGCCTCTCCAACCCAGTTTTGAGTTTAGAGTTTGCTTCTCCTAGACAGTTGTCTTTCTTTACTCACGTCCTCTGTCTGTCCGGTCCATATTAGTCTAGTCTCTACCCTTTGACCAGTCCAGCTTGGGTGACCCTACCAGGAGCTGATGCTCCAGCTGGCATAGCTCTCTGAATCATGAGACATACAAGCTACCTCACCATGTCAAGGAATGGATCATGAGATAGGTCCTATCTGAAAGTGCATATTAAATAACAATTGTTACTAATGGAAACATTTAGCAAGTTCCCTCTGTGTGACTCTGCCTTTAGTTAATCAATTTGTAATCAATTGCAGTGTGATCATGTCTTTGTACTATAATATAAATAAGTTTAATAGTACCGGTACAAAGAAAGAAAGAAATTAAGAAAGAAATGTTTTATTTAACGACACACTCAACACATTTTATTTATGGTTATATGGCGTCAGACATATGGTTAAGGACCACACAGATTTTGAGTGGAAACCAGCTGTTGCCACTACATGGGCTACTCTTTCCGATTAGCAGCAAGGGATCTTTTATTTGTGCTTCCAACAGGCAGGATAGCACAAACCATGGCCTTTGTTGAACCAGTTATGGATCACTGGTCGGTGCAAGTGGTTTACACCTACCCATTGAGCCTTGCGGAGCACTCACTCAGGGTTTGGAGTCGGTATCTGGATTAAAAATCCCATGCCTCGACTGGGATCTGAACCCAGAACCTACCAGCCTGTAGACCGATGGCCTAACCACGACGCCACCGAGGCCTAGTGCTCTTATAACAAATAGTTGATTTCTTATAGCAGTGGTTCGTTGTACACATTGCACAAGTTGATTATTTATGTATGCATAGGGAGATAAAACGGGACTTCACGATCAGTTCGTTCTATGCTGTAGTTCATTCTGAGCATGTTTGTTATAAGTGTACACTGTACATGTAATATTTATAGCAACACAATCAAAAATCTATATTGTGGATATTTAGATTTTTTTAAAAATCACATGCAATGTTTTATTAGTCAGAGTATTCGGGTTCGCTTTGAAAATGATAATTGAAAGTGTAATATCTAAAATAATGATTTTCTTCATTAGTCGAGATGCGGTATATTAAACATTTAACTACTTTTTTTTAATAATTAATTTAATATATGTGATTCACCTAGTTTTTCATGTATACATATTAATTAGAATAATACACATCTGGCAATGGGGGGTTGCAGAGTTAATGTGTCTATATTCCATCCCATCCTCCTACAAAAAATGTGGGTTTTTTTGTAAATAATTTCAGTTTTATTTGACATAAGAAGAAAAGTAAAAGTGTTATGGAAATCAGAAAAAAATGCTATTTTTGTGTCCGATTTAGATACCAATCGCCTCAGAAGTAAATAACTTGTAGTAAATACCATAGCGTGAAAAAAAGGCTTTCACCATGGTATTGACTATAGCTCAGGGAACAATGTTTCAAAATCTTAGGTACTGGGAAGTCAGTTCACATGAGTTTTGCTTAGGTAACCGATTGTTTGGTTACATAAATATAGTCCTTGTGACCGATGAGTTAGGCTAACCTAATCCTAAAACACTTGAACTACGGTTCTGTGCTACATTGGTGGTTCAAATAAATGTATTTAAAAACATAAACTGATTTTCACTTTCATTACTGATATATGGTACTTTTAATTTTAAAATGTAATTGTTCACCACATAACCAATTGGAGGTTCTTTTGATTTTAAAGTTGCGTAACTGACACACGAACAGAACAACGACTCTCGTGAAATATTGTGCACTGTAGCCGAGTTGCTAAGAGTGCTCGCTTGAGATTCCTAGGCGATCAGATTTAGGGATGGGACATAAGCCAATGGTAAAATACTTGCCAAGATGCACTGTTGGTCTGGGATCGACCCCCGCCACTGGACCCATTCGGCTATTTCTCGTTTCTACACCATGATTAGTGTATATCCAAGGCTGTGGTATGTGCTGTCCTGTCTCTGGGATGGTGCACATAAAAAGATCCCTTGCTATTAATGGAAAATAAAGCAGAATTCCTCTCTAAAGAGTGTGGGGCGGGACATGGCCCAGTGGTACAGCGCTCGCTTGATGTGCGGTCGGTGTGGGATCAATCCCCATCGGTGGACCCATTGGGCTATTTCTCGTTCCAGCCAGTGCACCACGACTGGTATATCAAAGGCCGTGGTATGTACTATCTTGTTTGTAGGATGGTGCATATAAAAGATCCCTTGCTGCTAATCGGAAAAAGTGGCGACAGTGGGTTTCTTCCCTCAATATCTGTGTGGTCCTTAACCATATGTCTGACACCATATAACCGTAAATAAAATGTGTTGAGCGCGTCGTTAAATAAAACATTTCCTTCCTTCCTTCCTCTGAGAGTGTATGTCAAAACTACCAGATGTAATAGCCAATGATTAATAAATTAAAAGAAAAAGAAAACTTTACAAGCAGGTCAATAACAAAATAGGTTTCAGATCTTGAAATTAGGGCATTGACTTATAGCTGACATACCAGCCTCGGTGGCGTCGTGGTTAGGCCATCGATCTACAGGCTGGTAGGTACTGGGTTCAGGTCCCAGTTGAGGCATGGGATTTTTAATCCAGATACCAACTCCAAACCCGAGTGAGTGCTCTGCAAAGTTCAATGGGTAGGTTTAAACCACTTGCACTGACCAGTGATCCATAACTGGTTCAACAAAGGCCATGGTTTGTGCTATCCTGCCTGTGGGAAGCACAAATAAAAGATCCCTTGCTGTCTGTCATAAAAGAGTAGCTTATGTGGCGACAGCGGGTTTCTTCTAAAAAACAGTGTCAGAATGACCATATGTTTGACGTTTAATAGCCGATGATAAGATAAAAAATCAATGTGCTCTAGTGACGTCATTAAATAAAACAAAGTTTTTTTGTGTTTTTTTATAGACAACATTGCTTTTTTAACACAAATCTCGTACTTAATACATGTATCTTGTGATATCAGTGAAGAGTACGTACATTGTGCATATCATATTAAACAATAATTATGAAATAGCCAACCGACGATTAATTTCGGTAATGGTCTTTGTCCGAAAAGTAAAAAATAGTATATATATTTTATTCCTGTCAATGTGATATATATACATGTATGTGTATATAATACAGATTTGCTTACAAAATTTTCCAAAATGACTAATTTAATTTTGGGTTGAGCCCAGCTTAAATACTGATATTTATTTGTTTGTTTTGTTTGTTTATTGTTTGTTTGTTTGTTTGTTTTGTTTGTGTTATTTGTGTTGTTATTATTGTTGTTGTTATTATGATGATAATGATTATTATTATTACTATCACCATCATCATTATTATTATTATTATGACTGATTATGATTATTACTATTATTATCATCATCATCATCATCATTATTATTATGACTGATTATGATTATGATTATTACTATTATTATCATCATCATCATCATCATTATTATGACTGATTATGATTATTACTATTATTATTATCACCATCATCATCATTATTATTATGACTGATTATGATTATTACTATTACTATTATCATCATCATCATCATTATTATTATGACTGATTATGATGATTATTATTATTATCATCATCATCATTATTATTATGACTGATTATGATTATTACTATTACTATCATCATCATCATTATTATTATGACTGATTATGACTATTACTATTACTATCATCATCATCATCATATTATTATTATGACTGATTATGATTATTACTATTACTATCATCATCATCATCATTATTATTATGACTGATTATGATTATTACTATTATTATTATCACCATCATCATCATTATTATTATGACTGATTATGATTATTACTATTACTATCATCATCATCATCATTATTATTATGACTGATTATGACTATTACTATTACTATCATCATCATCATCATTATTATTATGACTGATTATGACTATTACTATTATCATCATCATCATCATTATTATTATGACTGATTATGATTATTACATTTACTATTATTATCATCATCATCATCATCAAGATTACTAAACATGTTGTATTCGTAAACCATCATCCCCCCCCACCCCCTCCCCCCACCAATACAAACCCCAACAACATTCCTTCTGCACCTGTTATGACAGTTCCATGGGCAAGAGCTCAGATAACATACAGACGTTTCTGCCATGATGCATCAAAATGGCTTTCATACATGAAACGTGTTGTCATATGTTCATAAATTCTGGCAGAAAAAACACCGGAAAACACCATAAACCACTATAGATTTTATTTTTTTCTTCCCCAAATGTTTTCCCCAAGAGTTTTTCTTTCTAGAATACTAGCTTCCATCTGATACAGTATCATCATCATCACAATCATCATCATTATTATTATTATGGGCAGTTGCTCGATTAGCTTGTGTCAGGAGATCAAACGGAACAGATAGACAGATGAATAGATGAATAGAACAAGAATGTCTGTGTCTATTCATTCTGCCCATATTGTTTCATCGTTTCACTTTCATTTTTTCTTCTTTGAGGCGTGGGGGGGCGAGACATAGTCCAGTGTTAAAGTGCTCGCTTCATGTGCGGTCGGTTTGGGATCAGTCCCCATCTAGGGGGCCCATTGGGATATTTCTCGCTCCAGCCAGTGCAGAACAACTGGTACATCAAAGGCTGTGGTATGTGCTATCTTGTCTGCGGGATGGTGCATATAAAAGATTCATTGCTGCTAATCGAAAAAGAGTAGCCCATGAAGTGGCGACAGCTGGTTTCCTCCCTCAATATCTGTGTGGTCCTTAACCATATGTCCGACGCCATATAACCGTAAATAAAATGTGTTGAGTGCGTCGTTAAATAAAACATTTCCCTCCTTCTATAATGAATAATGTTGAAACTTTTAAACCCATACCAAAATACAGGGGTGAAGACAAAATGCTAGAACAGCCGTTATCGATAATGCAGAACACTGAAACTAAAGGAGGTAACCGTGCATCCTTTATGTTGGCTGTTCCATCAGTTGTCTTCATACCTGCATGAGTTTATAGTCATTTTGAAATAATTAAATTTCCATTACGTTCATTACCATATAACGTCATCCCATTGGTAGCATTTGGTAGTTAATTTCGTTCATTTCTCCATGAACGTAAAAATTACGTCGTCAGGGAACGTCATACCTAATGACGCCATTTTATATTGGTAATTTGTCTTACTGAGCATTATTGTTTTAACAAAAAAAATATATATCAAAGGCTGTGGTATGTGCTATCCTGTCTGTGAGAAAGTGCATATAAAAGATACATTGCAACTAATGGAATAATGTTGCAGGTTTCTTCTCTAAGACTATTTTTTAAAATACCATATGTTTGACATCCGATGATTCATAAATCAATGTGCTCTAGTGGTGTCGTTAAACATTTTTTTTTTTTTAATACAGTGGAACTCCTCTAAACCGGACACACTCAGGACCAAGTAAAAAGTCTGGTTTCAAGAGGTGTCCTGTTTAGAGAGGTTCTCTTCTGTACAGACATTTAAAAAGGGATCATTAAAAATGTCTGGTTTTTTGAGGGAATTCCGGTTTACAGAGGGTCCAGTTTTGACACGTTTCATTGTATATCTTTAGGCTTTAAAACTACAAGTTGTACTTTCCTTTCCTCTGATTACATATTGCACTTGTATGGGTCTGGGTCTTCATTATTTAGTTGAAATCTGTCATGTAGGCATTAGTATCTAAGACACGGATTTCCTGTTTTTGACAGAAGTATATATGTATATCAATAATAAAGCAAAAAAAATAAACCAGAAAAAAAAAGAAGCAAAACCAAAACCAAAACCCACACAAAAAAAACATAAAGGAAAAAAATGATTTTAAAATTTCAAAATATATATTAAGGAAATAAAATGATGGATTGGTTTTTGGATTAAAAAAAGTCTACAGATACGATTATAGTCATGTTTTCAAAGAAAGGTTTATCATTTTTATTTTTAAAATCCGATTCTAAGTAAATAATAAAAACTAAAATTCACAGTATTAAATATCTATATTATCTTTTCAAAGACTGGTCCAAATCTACATTTAATTGAAGGCATATTTATTTTTTACTATTATTTATTTTAATTTTGTGATATAAAATTTATAATTAAGCTTTAAAACAAAATTCCAATTACTTTTGTTGAGGTTTTGTTGAGAGAAGGACGTGTGATGAATATGCTATGTGAAGTGGTATATCAAAGGCTGTGGTATGTGCTATCCTGTCTGTGGAATGATGCATTTAAAAGATCCTTTGCTGCTAATATAAAAATGTATTGGCTTTCCTCTCTATGACTGTGTCAAAATTACCATATGTTTGACATCCAATAGCCGATGATTAATAAATCAATGTGCTCTAGTGGTGTCGTTACACAAAACAAGCTTTATTAATGAAATTAATGCATTTTCCCACAAACATTTATTGCAATTTGTTTTGTAGCAAGTAGTACTTGAAGTCATCTCCTGAATTTTGTTGTGAGATAAATGTATGAAGGATATACAATTTGAAGTATTTAATAAAATTAATGCATTTCTTGCTATTTGTTTTTTAGCAAGTAGCACTTGAAATTATATCTACAGACATACATGTACATGTATGATGTAAATAACATGGGAAATATTTAATAAAATTAAAAGTAAAGTTTGTTATATTTAACGACGCCACTAGAGCACATTGATTTTTTATCTTATCATCGGCTATTGGACGTCAGACATATGGTCATTCTGACACTGTTTTTAGAGGAAACCCGCTGTCACCACATAGGCTACACTTTTATGACAGGCAGCAAGGGATCTTTTATTTGCGCTTCCCACAAGCAGGATAGCACAAACCATGGCCTTTGTTGAACAAGTTATGGATCACTGGTCGGTGCAAGTGGTTTTCACCTACCCATTGAGCCTTGTGGAGTACTCACTCAGGGTTTGGAGTCGGTATCTGGATTAAAAATCCCATGCCTCGACTGGGATCTGAACCCAGTACCTACCAGCCTGTAGACCGATGGCCTAACCACGACGCCACCAAGGCCAGTTTAATAAAATTAATTCAGTTCCCCAGAAACAGTTCTTGCAATCTTGCACTTTAAAAAAACCCCCAGTTTTTGCAATTTGTGTTTTTAGCAAGTAGCACTTGAAATAATAGCCAAGGATATAACATGTATGATATAAATACGATGTGAAATATTTAATATAATACTGCATCAGCCCCCCCACCCGCAACCCCCCCCCCAAACATTATCATCTTGTGGTACTTGAATAATATGCACTTCCTGTTTTATCCATAAGTGTTGAGATATGAACACTTTGCAGGCATTTTGAGGTCCATTCTCACCAATTTTTATAGCAATTTGTTGTGTAGCTAGTAGTACTTGAAGGACGTGCACTTCCTGTTTTAAGATATGCGTTGATAGATGGACATGTGGTTGGACATAGTATTAATCAACACCCCACATGACTGTAAACTCCAAGATCAGAAAGGAATTCACCCTTTTGAACTTTTATGACAGCGTCCAAACTGAAACATTTGCCTCTAGGTGACGATAAGTTAATGAGGAGGAAATCTTAACGATGGTTTTTAATCTTGGAATCCTTCTTTAATCTCCCCCATATAATCTTGTGTAGGTCTGTGATCATTTAGTCTGAATGTTAACAGTCAGGGCATGGCATATTTTAAGATTGTCTGGCACATTTTGAGATAGTCTGGCACATTTTAAGATAGTCTGGCATATTTTGAGATAGTCTATCAAGCAGACGGCCTAACCCAAGATTCTACGTCCAATATGACAGTTTGTGATGCCAGTTAGTAGGTACCATAACTGGAAATCATATAAAAATGTCTGGTGATTAAAGGGTTAAAGAATCATGATGTGTATTATTTTTTCTTCTCTATATATAATGAAGAAATTTTAAATGAACTATCCCGAGTTTGCAACCATTGTAAAACATATTTCTAAAATAATAAATCCTTTTTAACAAATAGAGTTACATCTTGAATAGAGTTTATTATTTAGAATATTAGTTTCTGTATATCAGTTTAGAATATTATTTTCTGTATATCAGTTTAGAATATTAGTTTCTGTATATCAGTTTAGAATATTAGTTTCTGTATATCAGTTTAGAATATTAGTTTCTGCATATCAGTGTAGAATATTATTTTCTGTATATCAGTTTAGAATATTAGTTTCTGTATATCAAATATGTTTGTGGTTGTGTTCTAATGTTTGTAGTGTGGCCATCTTTAATTTTACCTCGTAATATATGTACATTTCGTATGTACAAAATTATTGGAGGGTAAAATCCAGTCTGGGCTACTATGAACATTAGGACAACAATAAACACCTTGTTTATACAGACACCGATATTCCAAACAAGAAAAATATCTTTAATGTGTAATTTTAGTAATAAAAAAGGCTGTGTGAGTCGTAAACATGTTACAATAGAAGCAAATTCAGGATATGTCCTTTAAAGGAACATTCCTGAGTTTGCTGCATTGTAAGATGTTTACGACTAATAAAATATTTCTACGCTTAAACTTGCATATTAAATATATTTTCTTGTTCAGAGTATCAGTGTCTGTATATTTATTGTGTTTCTGGTCGTCTTAATATGTATAAGAAGCCCAAACTGGATTTTGTCTTCAAATAATTTTGTACGTACGAAAAAACAATATTTTAGGAAATAAGATGAAATTTAACCTAGTACAAATATTAGAACAATCAGAAACACGTTTAATATACAGCCACTAATATTTTATGCATAAAAATATATTTGATATGTAATTACAATCATTAAAAGGTCTCTGTTATAGTTGATAACATCAACTATAACATCTTAAAAATTGCAGCTAACTCAGGAATGTCCCTTTAAGACATCGTAACAACAAACATAAATATAGCACACAAAACTTGTTACCACTGTCAGTGGTTATCATCAGTTAGCTTGCTACATACAGAAGGAGCGGAACGTAACCCAGTGATAAAGTGTTTGCTTCATGCACGGTCAGTCTGGGATCGATCCCCGTCGGTGGGCCCATTGGAGCATTTCTCATTCCAGCCAGTGCACCACGACTGGCATATCAAAGGCCGTGGTATGTACTAATCCTGTCTGTGGGATGGTGCATATAAAAGATCCCTTGCTACTAATGGAAAAATGTAACAGGTTTCGATTACCTCTCGAAGACTATATTATGTCAATATTACCAAATGTTTGACATCCAACAGCTGATGATTAATAAACCAATGGTGTCATTAAATAAAACAACGTTTATCATCAACAAAACAGTGAGACAAATGTTTTTCACAATAGTTGCTGGTAGTTCTCTTTACATTTAGTGTCATGAAATATTGGTGTTTTGTATGACCTTGCTAAATTCACTAATATTTTATGCTTGCTAACAAAAAGGTTTTCTTTGTTTTGTCTAAAGACACCACTAGAGCACATTGATATATTAGAGAGGAAACCCGCTACACTTTCCATTAGTAGCAAGGGATCTTTTATATGCACAATCCCACAAAGAGGGTAGCACATATCACAGCCTTTGTTATACCAGTTGTGGAGCACTGGCTGGAACGAGAAATAGCCCAATGTGTGCACCAACGGGGATCGATCCCACACCGACCACACTTCAAACGTGCGCTTTACCACTCGGCTACATCCCGCCCCACGTTTTGTTGGTGATTAACTGAACATACAACAATGGATAGAAATTTTGTTTTGTTTAATGACACCACTAGAGCACATTGACTATTAACATTAAATGTGTTGAGTGCATCGTTAAGTAAAACATTCCTTTCTTTTTGTTCACTGGGCAGCCATTGAGGTACCATTTGCTTGTCCAAACTCATTTACACTTGTCAGGACAAACGGACAAGTGCTCATTTCGAACACTGTTAAGTATTCTTCAGCATTATTAATATCTCACCTGTTTGGATTTCACTAAATTTTAAGATTGCTAATACATGTATTTTATGATTTACAGTACTTTATAATGCAAACTAATGGAAAATTGTTACGATGACCTAGCTACATGTACTTGTAGATAGCAAGTCTTGTATGTGTAGATTAGCAAGTCTATTATGTGTAGATTAGCAAGTCTATTGTCATTTCCATTCCCTGTTCCCTTAATTATGAAATAAACAAACCCGTTTCTCATTTCGTGTTTAATTAGAATTCATCCATGGCTTTCCCTGCTATTCAGAAAAACATTAATTCATAGTTGACGTTAATTAAATCACAAAATGAAGCTTTCCTGCCAACTGATATCTATGTGATAGCAGTGAAGATGAGGTGTGTGGCAATTAGCACATTATAAAGTTGTAAAGTGCTTATAAATGGGATATGGCACTTTATGACCTGTGAAATGATACTACTTCTTGTGGTGAAGGATGTCTTTCTATAGGGCTATGCCTTAGATTCCTTGAACTTTGATTTTAATACAACCACCGGGCTTCTAGATTATGGTAGCCCCACCCCCATGGCTAGTGATACTCATTGTTGGGCTAGTAAATAACTACTATTGCCATGCCCAACGGCTAGTGAATTTTTTTTATCAAATGTTGCAGTTGTCTATTTTGTAAATCTGAATATCCTGCCACATTGTCAATGTTTTTAAGCTCTGTCTCCCTCTTTAGGTGACATATCTGATTATTACTATTATTTAGTAAAATTGTATAAACTTAAAGGAAAGTAGGGCTAGTGAGTTTTTAATTGTGGCTAGTACATTTTTAAAATCATTGATCTCATGTCTAGTGGATTTGATAAACATTATAGAAGCCTTGAAGTATATTAATTGGTAAGCCGTAACCAAATACCAGTTATATTAACGTCGGGAAACATTTTGTTCAGTATCGAGTTGTGATTCGCTACACAGGTTTCTCATCAATTTTGAAATAACACTAATCAATATTTTGAAAACAAAATGTTTCCTGTAGGTATGTCTCGATGGCCTTGAACTTTGCATTTAATATTAGTCCACCGTACCAAATTACCAATTGAATATGAATGTCTCAATGGCCTTGAACATTAATTGGATTTATATCAGTTATACTAAGGTACATATATGTTTCTACAGCCATGAACTTTGTGTTTAATAGATTAGTCAGTCATACCAAAATATCAGTTATACTAAGGCACACTTCCACAGAGCTATGAGAGAGAGACAGAGACAGAGAGAGACAGAGAGAGAGAGAGAAGCAAGTGAGTGAGAGAAAGAGAGAGAGAAGCAAGTAAGAGTGGGAGAAAGTGGGAGAAGAAAGTGAGTGAGAGATGGATGCGAGGGAGGGAGAGATTTGAGAAAGAGAGTGAAAGTAACAAGAGAGAGACAATGAGTGAGAGAAAGAGAGAGGGAGGGAGATATGAGAGAGAGAGTGAATGAGTGGGACAGAGAGTGAATGAGTGGGACAGAGTGAATGAGTGGAACAGAGAGAGAGAGAGAGAGAGAGAGAGAGAGAGAGAGAGAGAGAGAGAGAGA